>NW_017306160.1:480818-491819 GCF_001594115.1 Trachymyrmex septentrionalis
TTATAGAATCTAAAATAATAGAAAGAGTGAAGAAATTAATAGAAAGTAAATTATAATTTTATTTAACAAATTATTACTGTTTTATAAATGTTGAAAGTTGACTATGATATTTTTTATATCACTTTTTTTATCACATGATTATTTCATGTAAGAAACTGTATTTGAATCTTCATTTATGTAACATTTTTATTAAAATGTCTGTTTTCAAGATTAATTAATTTTGACGTTTAATGAAACATTAAAAAAACCAATGGTTAGAATGTATGTCGCAAAAACTCTATAAAATGAGCCGATCGTACTCAAAAGTTGGATTAAGAAAGTTGAGCGAAGAAATTTCTCGACTTTTAGTGACAATTAATGGCAATTTCCTTTCCTTGTTCGAATAGTGGATAATAAGACTCCTCCATAATTCTTTGCGCCCAATAATTCTCTTTGTATAGAAATTAAGTGCTGATGGAAGAAGTTTAATTATTTATATCCATTAGCGTAGTACCTACGCTTTTACGGTAGATCAGATTGTTCTACCGTAATATTCATTAGATATAATTTTCAAAATTTCATAAATAAATCGAACAAGGACTCTTAATATTAAGTAAGAGGAAAAGTAAAAGATATTAGGCGTCAGTACGGTAATTAGTGCGCAAATCTTTTGGAATATATTAATTTAATAGTTGATGATATCATTAGCAAAACATACAATATTTAAGAACCATATGCGTTTTGATTTACTTTCGAGTCATTTTCAATAGAAAGATGAACGATATGAAATTGAGAATTTCGTACTTAATTGTATGCGAATGTACAATAGTTCATGGTCAGCATTATCAGTCTGCAAAGAAAGAGTCAAAATTTCTATTAATTTTAATATTTTATTTTTTATTTTTTATTTTTTTTCTTTTTCTTATATGTTTTTTATTCCTATTTTAAATTCTATTTAAATCATAATTATTGGAATTAAATTTTAATTATAAATCAGAAAATTTTTAGAATTATCTTGCTATATATTTGCTTATTATAAACAAATTAAATATCTATTTTGATAATTTAAAAATAGTTAATTATTATATATAATTGTATAATTATTTCGCAATATATAATTATTTCCATAAACGATAAGATATTTAATCAATAAGGAAAAATATAATAACGTGTTGAAAGTGTTGTTTTTGATGAATTATGCTAAACTATTCGATCCTATTAATTTAAGAGATCTTTACGCGATATCTAACATCGACTGACATTGAATTTCGTGTTCGAGAAAATCCATTAGTATTCAGTATCTGAAGATGTCTAGCTGATGATAATACAACTACGAACAATATAGTCAAGAGTTTTCAATGAATTAAACTGGATGTAGAGTTAGATAAGGCTCCTAAATTTATCTGACTATCCCTAGTAACTTATCAGCATAATCTGTATATATGATAGCAATTGAAGAGACATGCTACGGTTAATAAGATCGATAATAACGTAAGATAACGATAACAATGTCATGACTTTAGTTAGCTATGAAAAATCAGAAGCGCAATAATGACTACACATGCAAGACTATTGCATTTTAATTTGAATGATATTATAATAATATTAAAATAAAAGAGAAAGAGAGAGAGAGAGAGAGAGAGAGAGAGAGAGAGAGAGAGAGAGAAAGAGAGAGAGAGAGAGAGATTTTCTTGTAATGTTAACATCATATACAGAAATTTTACGTATAACATATATAAAAATATTTTTATTTAAATAAAGATTGTTTTATTTGAGTAAAATATTAAGACATTTTTATTTATACTGAAATAATAGTAGTCGAGGAGAGGAAATAAAATAATATTTAGATAAGAAGTATTTTAAATGAATATATTTTATATTTGCATATATAAAATGCATTTTAAAAACTACTTGAAAAACATATAATATTAAAAAGATAATTTGCGCAAGAGATCTCATGAAAAAATATACATGTGTGTTTTTTTAATCGTTTTGAAGCATAAATGTAGTATTCGTGGAAAATGTATTAGAAAACTGATGCTAACGTTCAACGTGAAATTATTCAGACTGTTTCGAGAGCAGAATTAATTTTAACCCAGTCTAATTTGCAAAAGTAATATATAAAAATTATACAGCATAAAATGAATAATACAATTTGTAGCAAATCCTATAAATAACGGAAAAATGTAAGTAATGAGAATCATGTTTTCTGTATAATTTATTTCTCTATTTTCTCTGCTTATCCATTTTGATGGATTTGATATTTCAGCACGATATGCTGTAGAAATAGTTTTTACTTTTATATTATTTATTTTTTTTTCAATAATAAACGCTTATCCCTTTTTTTCTTTTGAACATGCATTCTGCGATAAATTTTCTTTTTCTTTATATGATTTATATTGATATCTGTAAAAAATCTAAAAGAAAATTTACGTGGTAATGTCGAAGTCTATGAAAATTATGTGAAATAGTTTGACACCAGATACGACACGCTACGATATGCGTTTTTTCACCTGCAAGTTTTATGAAATTGTGCTTTTGTACATATTCCATTATGTCAGAAAGTTCTTCTGATCCGGATCTTACCCGAGTATAGCTTCGATAATCAGATTATTTTGATAGATTGTGTTCATCGTTTTAGGAACTTCTATATATACGTAACATTTAATTGTAAATTCGTAAAAAATAAAGAAAAAGTTCGTGAGCGATTTTTTTTCAAGATATACCGCACGCTCAACGTTGGTCGGAGTTCATGAAAGTTATCAGATTATTTTTTTTTTGGCGTTTGTCGTTATTTGCAGTTTAAATTCACTCATTACCTAAAATTGTCACAGTGTTCAGTTGTATAAATGAGTCTTCGCACCCCAGGATACACGTAAGTTTGTTCAGTTGGTTTTTCAAAAAAATAAATTTTTTTAAATAATTCTCTAGATGGAATCTAAGCAGGAGCATATTTCTTAATCTGATTGTTTTTACAATAATACGACGATAACTTTACTTGTTGAAAGATTTACTTGTTAAAAAAATTTTTTGTTTTTACAATAGAACTTGGTACTTGCGTGTCTCTTCGTGTGGGACTCGTCGTTTTTAAATGAAGATTTCTTAATTGTATTATGACGAAAAAAACTTTTGTAATTTCTTTCTATTCATATAGCGCGACAACAATTAACTGTTACTTTAATTTACTTTGATCTGTTGCGATTACTACTGTATTGTAAGGAAATAATAATTTTTTGTTACTTGCTATCTCTACATTTATCAGTTGACTTGCATATTTAATTTTAATGTTTAACGTATTCATTTTTATTGTACTGAAGAGGGTCAAATCTTGACCGAAACGTCTACTTATTGTTATGAATTTGTTTTAAATAATATATAACTTATTTACATCCTTGATCGTGGCTGTATGCTCTTTATTATTTAACCTTTGTAAATTTCTTAGCCACTTTCTAACAATTTAAAATTTATCAGATTATATTAAACATAAAGTTTACTTAATTAATTGCAATATCGTAGTATCCTGTAGATGAGGATAAAATGTTATAGCTTTTACAACGCAACAAAAAGCCTTGGTCAATTAAATAAATTTCTCTAACTGCTATTTATAGCATTATTTTTCCTTTAGAGCGCGTATTTCGACAATAGACAATGAAATAGATATATATAAACATGTATGTATGTTATATAAATAATGTTAAAAAGAAATAGAAATATTTTTATTTAAATGATGAATGATTCGACGTCGTGTTTTCATCACGTACATCACCGTGTTCTTTGAAATAGGTTGATATATAAGAGAAATGGTAGAAAGTTTACTATACTATATTTGAAGAAGTTAGAATGACCTGACGATATCGGAAAAGTAATCGACTGAAGCAGTAATAACCCGTTCGTTCGAAATCGCATAAATAAAAAGGATCTCGAAAGACATTTGCAGTAAAGTTTGTTAGGGCAGTATTCGAACTCTTTAATTCTATACTACCCACTTTGCGGGGAATGTAAACCGACTTTAATTACCAGTTTATTCATTAGTGACGGTTGCCGAGTTTCGATGAGCATGCGGATAGGCAAGCGTAAATCTCGTGTTGTCGAGAACAACGTTACGGCCGCACCGGCGTTCGAAAGTTTCGAACTCGTTTAAATAACTTTTCTATTGTCGTCCGAACATACCAACGCGCAACAGGAATTCCGCGAGAATATTTTGTGATTATGGAAAGATGTGGCTGCCACTCATGGTTACGTTCAGCAGAAAAAACAGCTTTTGTTGTAAAATTCTTTAATATGATTGGTCTTGCCTTTTAGTTCCTCACTAGATGTAAAAATATAAACCAATCATATTAAAGAATTTTATAACAATAAAGCTGCTTTTTTCGCTAAACGCAACCGATATGATTGATGCTTTGTGCGACGCACAGTAACTTCTATTATATAAGACAATTGATTATATTTATGTCGTTGTTTATAACTAAGCTGGTGAAACGATGAGTTGAAAGAATGTTAGCTTGATAAGAGAGAGAAAATCGCGGAAAGAGAACGACAATTTCTTTTGGAGTAAATATGGTCGTCGTATAAAGGCTATGAAATTTAGAAAATGGGATAGCGCTTATATAAGCGATTTTATCTGCGACTATTTTACTCTTAAATTTTCGGAGTGTACTTTTAACAGAGGCGTGAGTATTATTTTATGTTACCTGAAAGACGATGCTAATTGAATGTTTGGTTGACGCAAAAAAGAGAAAGAAGAGAGAAAAGAGAGTCTTGATATTAAAAGAAATCTGCTCTCTTGAAATATCAAGAGAAAATTTTACTTATTTGGTCTCGACGCGGAATTCCGTGCGTTACATCATTCTGACTACGCAATTGAACTCCACCGCGAAATCCATCTTCATCGTGCACTACTCTGGACGCATTATGGATCACCATTGATTTCTAAATAGCAGTTTTAAAAATAAACGGCGCGATCGTTTATTTGAGAACTGTGTTCCATGCATGTATTGTACTTTTGGAAAAATAAAACGCTCTTTTTTTTAATTTCGATATCGAAAATCATTAGAACCTGATTGATTTCATCGATGAGGTTTTGAAACAAATGGAAACCAATTTAATTAAGAAAAATGTATCTTTACGATTTTTACGAAATTTTATTTGAATAAACGAACTTTACAAAAATCATAAAATATAAATTTTTCAATATATAATAGATATAAATTTTCTTTGCTCTTTGTAAGTAAATTTTAATTGTTGTTTAACTTTAATTTGATCGATTCGATTACTTGTGTAATAGATATGTGGATTTACGAATGAAGATTATTTAGATTATTAAGAAAAATAAATTTTAACGAAATTTGAATTACTTGAATAAATGAAGCCTACGAAAATTATAAGATGGACGTTTTTAAAACTTATTTCTTGTGAGAGAGTAAAATTTGCTTTAATTCATAAGTGTTCAATGATATTAACTGTGTAACGAAATATCACTTTGCAAGGTAAACATTATGAATATGTATTGTGATAATATACAATGACCTAGATAATTCGTCGATTGAGGCGATATATAATCCTAAAAAATATTTCTTTAAGTTTCCGAGGGGGTTTACCAATGTCACAAGCGTATTACAAGAAGGTTGTTGCGAACGATGATTTACGATCGCAATAAAGGAAGAGAACGAGCTGAGGTTGTGCCAAGTGCATTGTGGAATTCGTTATGTTGATCAAGCTTAAAAGATTAAATCACACAAGTGTATTTCTGTACCGATTATAAATCGAATTTGCGCGGAAATTGTGTTTTTCTACATGTAAAATGAAATAACTTTAATCTTGCCGCAAATATTCGATACACGCCAATTCCAATATTCTGCAACATTTATTTCGATAGTTACTAGTTATACATTATGCAATGTAGATTATAAAATCATCATGAAGCTACCAGCGTGAAATTTGTCGTTCAACAATGTATTAAGAATTTAACACTGCCTCGTTAACTTTTCAATTATAATTGCATACATTTTCATAACGTGATATTTATATTTTTTTACTGCGCAATAAAAATAATGCGTTGTTATATATTTATTTGAATTTGAGCATTAAGTATGAAAAAGAAAAAATTCTAAGAACGTATACACGTTTACACTTCAGATAAATACGATTTTATATGACAATTTAATTTTACAGGACAATTACGGATTATAAAGATAGTGATTACTCATCAGCCTTATTGTTTACGTAACAGGGTCAGAAGATGACATTAACACAATGTTTGCATTGTTATATAAGAATAAAATTATATGATGAAACTGGACACAATGCATAACAGAAATTCGATCAATATTTTCTCGTAATAGTACATATATAACAATAATCGTGACGTTTTCCGCATATATGAACTAGTGAAGTAGTGAAGTAACTTGCTCGGCATACAAACTCATATCCATATTACTATTTACATTGTCTAAACTACTATAGATGATAAGGCACGTAATGCGTTGATGAAAATAATAAAGTGAAGTCAATAAAGAAGTGGGACACCGTAACGGTTTTGATGGCAAAGTGGTGACACAGACAATGTCACGCGTTGCAAGATGTTAAATATCTAATCCTAACATTGTGAAGGTTAGGTTATCCTATTCTATCGATCTCGGTTAATTACCGTTTCGTTTACCAGTCTTGATAAGCGCTGTTTAACAAAAAATTAATTTTCGCGTTTAACAAAAGTTTAATTTTCCTTTTAGCAGTTTCTACAAATGGAAATACAAGGAATATCTGCCGAAGTTTGAAGAATTTTCCTGTTGTTCGGTATAATCCTTTTCTTTCTTGAAATAACTTTAAGAGAAGGAAGCAAGATACGAAAGTTTTGCAGTGAAGGTTGGCTATTTCCTTGTACGGCATAGCACAAAAGACATTTTCATGGCTGACATTTGGTCTCTATGACGTAGAAAAGAACAATAAATCGGACGTCGGTAGATCAGACAAAGGATACGGGTCTATTTGCTGGTTCGTTGGTGCGCCGTATGTGCACACGTTCCACATATATACAGCATGTAATTCCGTTCATATAATCTGTTTCATTCGATCGTATTATCCTTTGCGTGGACTATCGACTTTAAGATAACGGATCTTCTTTCAAACACGAAGTTATTATTGTCTCATAATTTTTTCTTGTATCAATTACGTTTATTTTTATATTTTATCCGAATTTTACGTCTATTATTATATTTTTCCGAATTTTAGTAACAACCAAAAAATTTTAAATAAAGCTGTATTTCAATAAAAGTAAGCTATATAAACAGGAAAATTTTTAATGAATATGTGTCAACTCAAATATTATTTTAATTAGTGCAATTGGTATAGTATCATTTTGCGAACTACTATCATTATTATTAAATATTTTTTAATTATGTATAAATATAACGATAAAGCCCAATCTACAAGCACGCACAACGAAGGTCGCAGGTCACAAGATTAGAAACTAACCTTGTGTTTGAATATAATGTATTTGAATTATAATAGGTTGCAGAACGCAGAATGCAGGAAGTTGGGTGAACTTCAACTTTCACGTCCTGTGTGTTGCGGCCTGTGATCTGTTAAATCTGAAATACGCGTTTCATTTGTGACCTGCGACTTGTGTTATATCAAAGCTTTGTAGAGGTTATGAGGATTTATACTAATACTTAAACTTACACTATCTTCGCTGTAAGAAACTTGGAAAATTTCATTTAAACTTCAATAAAATATTTGTAATACGAAATGTAATAATTTTCGAGGATTTTATGGAATGTTTCAAAAAGAAAAAGCGATAAAGTTTTATTTATTTCAAGCTTCTTACGTTTTCCTATATATATGCATCTTCAGACTGCACGTTGCACTAAACATTTTGTGAATTCTTTAGACACTAAACTTCACGCGAGAGTGCATTTTCCAATCTTCTGTATATATTGTATATATCTAAAAATAGTAAGCACTTTATCATAGAGTACTTTAAAACTTTAAAGCTTTGTTTACATCCATATGACCTAGTCAGATTATGATATTCCGCAATGTAAACTGTACATGATGCAACAGATCGCGTTATTCGTCTGAGATCGATTTTACGATCTCTGCATTATTGCGTAATTATAGAAATTGTCGAACAGTGAACTTATAGCACCAAGAATTGAATGTTTTAAACGTCATTGATCGAAATAGTAGACGTTATTAATGATGCAAAATACTGTATTTCCTATTATAATATCGCAATCCGAAAACTCAACGTCGCTACACGATTTTTTTAATTGCTCACGATAAAGTTGAAAGATTCAACCAACATATCTTTTTGCTTCTAAAAGGTGACGAACGTTTGGATTTGCGAGCATTTCTCGTCATGGCACACGAAATTGAGGAAGTTCGTGGAATGAGTTAGATTAGGCTAGAATTATTTAAACCCATCAGTTGGGAATCGAGAAACGACAAGTACAAACAAAACTTGAAATTAGCTTGACCGTGTTTTCGATTTGGTAAATATAACGGCATTGGATTGCACAAACGAGACGCAAAGCATATACATTGTCCAGTCAAGCATCAAAGTGCACTTGCTCCAACGATGATATAAATTACGCAACCATTATGCATCCATTATTGCTGATCGACTGGTTATTCCTTTCTAACTGTAATATTAAAGCAAATATTTTTCTAAAATATGCCCTTTTTGAAATATCACAAATAGGTCAGATAAGTTCGGCTATTTATAATTTAGATCCATTAAATCTATTTTCTTATTAATTGAATAATGTGGGTCTCTATATTATTCCAAAAAAAAAGAATCGATAAATCAAATTTTCGAGAGTATAAGGATCATGAAGTCTTTCAGATTTACAGATTTAAATATTGTAACTTATATATTTACGTAAGAAATTAAATAAAGAAAAACGGCAGTTTTTCTGATATGTATATATTAAAGTTTTATTTATTTGTTTATATTAATATAAACTAATTATATTAATATAAATATCTTGAATAAAAAATTGAAAAAATTAAGGATAGCAATTCTGTTTACATTATAATTAGGAAACAAACAATAGAACTTTACGCCACATGTCACAAAAATCTTACTGTTGGTTTTTTTTAAATAAAATGATCACCAAAATGTAAATTTTACAGAGTAGACTGTAAAATTTACAGAGTTTTGGGTGGATAAAAAATCATTAGCACATTATTTGATGCTGATCACGATATGTAGCTCGAGCTCTCAACTTGAATAATGCTTTACTGTTATCTATCATTCTGTAATTACAGGTCGCTTTCAGAAGGTTTTATCATGTTAAATGAATTTAATGTCAATGTTAAATCACTTGATATTTCATTCGCGCAAAACGACGGGCTATTTATGCAACTCATTAAAAATTAAAAATTAATTATAACAATCACCGACCACGTGGAAAGCGTCGCGTTGTCTCATTTTCGCATATGCGAATACTTAATAACCATTCCGCTTGAATAAAATCTATTCTTGTCCATATACCGCAGTCGGATAAAAATGGCGAATTAATGATAAAATATATTATGCCGTAATATAGTGAGCGAATCAATGCCGATTATTCATTCGGCTCCAAGCTAATAGTATTGCACGCGAGTTGCTTTACTCACGAACTACTGCTTACGACGTGAGGTATCATCTCGCAATACGACAACTCAGCGAATCATCGTAATGTATTAAAGAAGGGGCTATAAATGCCAAAACATCGTTTACGACCGTATCGATCTTCTTCAAGAAAAAAGAATTGGGAAAGCTTTTTTCATTTGTTCCTTTACGAGCAGTATGATATTGCGATCCGGTAAAATTTTCCCGAAGAGCTCTTTAAGAATTCAAATGCGTCACATATGTACCTATTCTTGAATACTGACAGTTTGTTATTCTCAGACAATCCTCTTTAATATATACTGTATTCAGCGCATTTCTGTATTGTTTGAATAAGGATATCGATATAATTCTAACAAGCTTAGAGCTTAGAGCTCCACTATATATAGAGATTGCTGATTTCTATATTTATTTGGGACGGAGAGAAGGCGAAGATTAATGAAAGGTCTTTCTTCTCCCCTATCTCTACCTTGACAATAGCGGTTCTCACCCAGATATCCCTAATTTTCCTAGGTCTTTGAACTTTATGCGATAAATTTTCTTCGTTTTTCTCTCGTCATGAAAAAAAACAATCCTAACACACAACGATATTTCCGCGCGCGTGATGTCGTTCTCCGTTTCACTCGAGGATTATTAAGCAGCGGAATCGAATGCCGTTCGGAATCGCTTAAGCCGTGAAAAGTAGTAGAACTCGACGTTGCGCCCGACGTCCGTCGTGTAACACGGCTCGCCGTCTACTGACGCGCTCAACGCCAGGCGTCGCGACGCGGATAGGGCGCAACGCTATTCGGCGTCAAGTTTCTCCTTGATGCCGGCGATATGTGGAAACGTAAAAATTTTTGCACGCATGTCTGTATCCTCGACGCGTTCACCGATGAATTTATCCCCGGTGGAGTCGTCGGAAAACGCCGAAGCTTTACTTGTACGTACCGTCGTCGTCGGACAAATGATTTTCGTCAATCCCCGGTGGCCACGCCAAAATGATCAAGTTAACGAGCTAGGCGCGTTTGTCGTGGCGAGTGATTATAATTGTATATCACTTTTCATCAACCCGTATCTCCTGTGTACTGTGTTATATGATTAAATTTTCGCCGTTATTGTAACGAACTTTATCAGAAAAAAATTACATTTTATATAATTAATGAAGTTAGCGCTTATTTTTGCGCTACGATTCCATATTAGAATGTTAAATTAGTATCTACGCAATTCATATTTTCAATTTGAAGTATTACATGTACTGTTGGTTTGCGTGTTTAACATTTGATTAAGGAATATTAATTATTTTCATTATAAATTGTTTTGTGACAAGCACTGTTTGGGCACAATGCAAACTAATTCTAGTTACACGTGAACAACATAATCATATATTATTATATATCATATATATTATATATATTAAATAATGCATTATT
>NW_017306160.1:491982-501118 GCF_001594115.1 Trachymyrmex septentrionalis
ACTGGTGAATATTATGTAGATATGTGAGCTCGAAGCTTAAAGCTCTGTTATATGCAATTATTTTTTATAAAAAAATTTTGAATAATTTGGAAAAAGAAACCTTGAATACCTATTTTGAATCATGCCTATACACCTAGTAGTAGTAGTTCTCTAGTAGTTTGAAAACAAAAATTTAATTTAATTATATTTCTGTTTAGAATTTTTTGTGTAATATGTATATCTAAATCAACGAATATTGAAAGAGGACAAATTCAATTTTACTTGAAAATAAGTTTTTCTTCCCATTTATCTTGAAATAAGTAAATACGCTTTTAGTGCAAGAAGATTGTCTCAGGCTTTTAAGAGCCTAGAATAAACATTGAAAATAAACAATGTATGCAGAAAAGTGCGAGAAAGAACACAAATTCAGGACTCGCAAAAATTTGAAAAAAATGTAATGTTACATCTCGTTAGTTTGTGAAAGCTTTGATGAAATTTTCAAATGACCAAACGATTAAACTTGAAGTACATCCAGAAGAGATAATTTAATAGTTAGCGTATTAACTCTCTAGTGTTTTCAAACTTATGTTATATAAATTGTCTTATACAGTTCAACATAATTTAAGATAAATAAAATATATGTAGTAGCATATAAGTATATGTAAAATTTATTTTTTTTTTAGTACAGAAAGGATAGGAGAGTTCCAAATTTGAATTGTTCATCTAATAAGCATTTTAGGAATTAGGAATATTTAAAACAATATTATTAAATGTTATATTTAAATATTCCTAAAAATAATTTTGTTAATGTTTTCACTAAAACTAAAATTAAGCAGTTGTGGTTAACATTGAAAAATTTGATAAGTGATTCGTATTCTTTCTACAAATATCAATTTATTTTAAGGTTTCATGAAAAAAGAGAATGAGAGAGAGAGAGAGAGAGAGAGAGAGAGAGAGAGAGAGAGAGAAAGAGAGCTTTAATGGTAAATTCTGAGATTTTTGGATTCTGAAGTTACGAACACGTGTAAAGTTCGAGGTCACGCATGGCGGTCGCGTGCCGAACAATAATATCATTGTTACGGTCTGGGAGTATCACGTGTTAGCAGCAAATCGGATTTTCGGTTTTTCGAACTCTTCTATATCAGTGAAGCGGAGTTATTTCTAGATATTTATTGATCTGTAAGAGCATTAAGTACTCCAGAGCTTTTAAGCCTTCAATAAATTGACGAATATTAAAAAGAAATATATCACTGATATTATTTGTATGAATCATGTATTTTTTTTACTTAAATTTTTTAAATTTTCATTTGAAATTGATATCTTTTCTACTTATGTACCTTTATATACTTTTGATTAAATCACCGATAGTAATTACATTTTTTAGTATAAATCATGATTATTCAACGAGTAATAATTGATTCAATATATTTAAATTTTAAATTTATTAAATAAAATTTGATTTTAATTAAAATGCTCTAATGAATTAACATGAAAAAACACGATTTGCTGTATTTATTGTCAGATTATATTTTGCGAGAATTTTAAAAAAATAAATTTTGCTATTTTGTAATCTCTTAACATTCTATCAATATTTTTCTACAAGATAAATTTTGTATTTCTAAGAGATAATTTGAAAGAACTTTCTGTTTAATAAACTTTGTATATTAAATAATACATTTACCACTGTTTATTGATATTTGTTAAAATTATTAAAAGTTTTTAATATTTTTAAATATAAATAGAAAAAAATCTGTTAAATATATCCTGTGTGTTTTTTGTATTAGTGATATTGATATTTAAAAATTTTTACCATTAATTAAATTTATTACAACGGTAATTCAAAATCATAAAGCAATTCAATAAAATTGAAAACAATAACGTCTATAACGGAAATATAACGATGTTGTTTCTGAGCTTGCAAAAATTATTTTTATTCTTCGTCGTCACATGTAGCTAGCATAACAACATTATTCCAGTGGTCTACTCTATTTCACGCTATGCTAACTATATTGAATATGGAAAGCAAAGGAAGAACGAAATGCAATATATGTGGTCAAAGATCATCGATGAAAAAACTCGTATGTTTACTGTATATACATTTACTTTAAATAATCAGAATAAGTGAGATATAAAATTGGCATAATATAGACGCTCGGACGTAATATCGATAAAGAAGAAGAATTTGACTCGGATATGATTCACGTGTATGCATAAACCGCTTAAAAGCTTCTATTCTTGTGCTTTCACCTTATAGTAATAAAGATTCATGAATATAAATAAATGTTATGTGAAAAGTACTAGAATTATTAATTTTAAAAAGCATAAAAATTAAAACTCGATTATTTCTCCCTAAATTGACGGTTCAAATTTGACACATCATGTACGCGATTATATAATATATACGCAGTGTCGGTCTCAGAATTGTGACATTGATATGAATGAGGATAGACACTGTATCGGTATTTCGAGCATATGTCGCATTATTAATCGATTATTGAGATGCAAGGTGTAATGTCAAATGTTTCAAAGCAAGGCATAGTTTGCTTATTAATTAGACATTGAAAATTATATAATTAAATGAAATATTTCGGCAAAATTAATCATAAAATATTGAAAAATTATTTTGCAATTTATCTGTAATTCATCCAGAATCAAAAGATAATACGAGTTCTCGATGAATATTAAAATTGTTTGTGATAGTATTTAATTATAATATAAAAATCGACATTGTAGTTTTCTACATATGAAAAATTCAATATTTCTCTTAATACGTATAGTTCTCTTATACGTATAGTCAATTTTTTGTAATTACTGTTAATTAACGAAAGTCTTACAACGTTTGCTACTTGGTTCACGAAATTTCTACCTTCATGAAACTTGTTCATCAAAGGTTTTTCATCTTGATTCGGGATATAGCTTTAAAGTAGCTAAGCTAATTTAACAAAAGTTTCTAGCAACTCGCTAGACAGTTCTGTGAAACTTCAACGTCTCTTTACGGCGAATTACAGCTGTTAGTGTCGACGCATACAGAGCGCGCTTATACCTTCCTTGTGAATTTGATTACGTCACTGTTTATGCACGTAAAGTTTGTTCAAAATATCATGACCTGAGCATGAATGCTGTGGCTTTGGGAATTTGCAATTGGAATCTTCGTGTTTATCGAGGTTGCTGAGGTTGTCTAAGATAATACTGTATAGACGAGCGTTTAAAGCCTTTGGAAAGTGGGCTGTGTTTAACGATCGTGCGAGTAACTTGAGGAAAGACAAAGGTGACGACTATACGTCGATAGAACGTCAATCTTCGGTCGAGTTTCATGGTTCTAGTTCACTCTATCTTCCCGCAACTTAGAAATTCGTTCCGTAGCTCTCCTTCCAGGCAAACATTTCATTGCGGGTGTCTCTATATTGGAAACCTCGAAACTTACTGAATCGAAAGGGTTCAGCACATTTTCGTTCTATTGTAGACTAATGAGCACCTTGGAAATCTTCTTTTCTCTTTATTCAGTTCGAAGACATAAGCTCTTCGAGCTGTTTTTTTTTTTAATTAGAAGATTTTTGATAATATAATTTAAATTGGCATATTTAATTGAGATCGATTTTTTTACAAATATTGTCAAGATTAAAGAAATTTCTAAACAAATATTAGGATTGTGCGTACTTCTTTTTAAACAAAATTATGTATTTGATATTATATTCATAAATTTACCGTTAAATTCAATAATGTCAAAGTATACCCAATTTGAATTATTTGTTTAATAATTTCTATAAATCCATTTTCTACTCAATATATCATTAATTTAATTGAAACAATGGAGTTAAATAATGTAATTTAAGAAAATGCATTGAAAGAAGAATTTAGTTTATTATTTATTAAGTACATACGTTAATATGAACGTTGTTTACGTTGAAACTAATCAAGAAATAAATTGATTTATGTATATTTTGACATACGTAAATTAAAAATAATAAAATATTATTTTTAACCCAAAAGATTTTTAACTCAAGATTGAATTACCAACAGTTAAAAATTGTTTTTTTGGTATAACAGTGTATATCTTAAGTAAATATTCAATAATTAATGCATCTTTTATTAAACAACTTATTATGGCTGATAAAGTTTAATAAAACTTCGACTGAACATTCATCATTCTCGGAAAGAGCAACGAAAGCTAAAAACTTTTTCTCGATGGTTCTTTCGCGCACTTGCTGATTAGTATCGCACTTTTGCTTTCGTTGAGATTTCTTCTTCGTTGCTTTTTACAGTGCATTAGGAAATTGAAATCGGTATCTACCAATGAAAGAGCTGTATTTTTTACTATTGCGATTATAATAAGATCAATCGTGATATTTCTATGTTGCAGCTAAATGAATAATACCGACATTCTATGCTCGGGAAGTTTTCAACTAATTGCAGATTGTGTTTTTTAGCATCTTTTCATACGAATTCAATAAAAATTCATATCTGATCGTATCTTTGGCTTGTCGTATTGATCGAATAATTAATTTGCAGTAATCTTGAACATTTCAGAATAAGATATAAATGTTAAAGATAGTAATTAAATTTTTACTTAGAATCCAAATAAATTTCTAATAAATATAATATACTATACGTATTACATATAATATATACTTTAAATTATGATAAAATCTCTATAAGTTTTACAATTTAAATAATTTATACTTCATATATTATAATCTTTTAAATTTATTTTATATGCAATATTTTTTATACGTTGCTTAATAAAAATAATTGAAAATAAATAAAACTAACGATATTTCAAACTTCGAACTGTCTTAAAATTTCAATATGAAATTGATGGAAAAGTACATGTATATATGTCGTGCAAACGTTTTTTCTTTTTGTTTGATTTTGTTACAGTACATTTTACAGTTATTTCCATCTGTATAATATTATATTGTCCGCTAATAAATATTCTCGATTCAATATTGTTTGAATTGATTTTCGATTGATGTATGATTAAATCTAGCATCAATTTTTGCAATTTTATCATTTCATTATTTTTCCATTCTGTAATCGCTTACATCATCTTCGATTCTAGATTATGAGTTGTTATATTTATAGCACGTCTAGAACGTCTTACAATCACCGTACTTTTGCATATTCTAGAGGTAAAGTAGAATAAAAAATTTTAATATAAAAATGTCGAGGCTACAATAGTTTTTGAATTACAATTGATCAAAATTGTAATTAAAAAACTATTATATGTATATATATAGCCTCGACATTTTCATATTAGGATTTTTGTCTTAGAATATTCCAAAGAATTTAGAAATGATAATAGACTATAAAAGTAAAATAGTTTTATAAATATATAAAGTTAGCTTATAATTAAAAAAATCATTGTAGCCTCGACATTTTTGTATTAGGATTTATTTTTACTCTACTTTACCTCTAGAATACACTGTGAAAATATTGTACGGTAGTTATGAGACACCCTGTATATTTTATGTTCTTAAAAATTCCATTATTATAATCTCTTTGTTTTATTGATAAAAACTAATTGACAAATATTATAAGTTATAAGCGCGACATAATAAAGGAACTTACATCTAATTAAAAAGAATTTTTTAAATAATATTTTTGAGTGTTTGAATTATTTTTGCTTGAAGATCAGTTGATGAATATACAAAATGAAATCCTAAGAATATTCATGATGTTTTACACAGAGATGAGTTTTAAAGTATAATATTCGTGATATATTTTAAGATGAAAATGAGTGACATTATAAATAAAAAAAAAACGAGAAATTTTTTGTAAATCTTTCATTATTCTATAAAATTGTCATCGTACTTAAAAAAATTTTGTTATACTTTACGGAACATTTTATTGCTATATTTCTATTTTAAGCTATGACAGTTAACGATAATTACTTTGTGAGTATTTGCATTGCAAATAACTGTTAAGTACTGCTCGTCGCAAAATCAATGAAAGTTTATTAAATTCTTTGTGATGTATTTAAAACCATTTTCTAACAGATGTAAATAAGAAATATTCGCAATTATTATCAGCTGCAATGCATGATAGAATTTTACGCTGCGGTCAATTAATTTTTTTGATACATCCGTAAGACATGTATCATTCTTGTAATTTTAATCATTCGCTTTTTGCATTCTCACATCTTTAGGGGCTTACACACTCTTAGATATATAAACTGCAGATCGTGTTGAATATCTAGAATTTGTTTTTGAGATTTTAATTGAATTCTGCGCAATATCTTGAAATTTTGATGAAGTATGTTCTTCATAATGAAATAATTCTTTACCAGCATGTGTAGTCTTGACAATTCGATAGAGACAATTTAATAAAATTAGCACATTGCGTATACTTATTAAACTTTTATTATTGATTTTTTTATTCTATATTACTTATATTACGGTCATGAATTGGAAACAGAATTTATTTAATCTAAAATAAATTAAGAATTTGAAAGTAAATATTTTTTGCATTAAAATAATTTTTTTATTATTATATAATTTACAAAAAAAATATCTATTTACCTCTAAATGATACATATGGAAAAATTGAGATATATTTCTATTTGTATAGATAGTTTATTTTATCAATTTTAGAAAGTCTTCAGAGAGCAATTAATTACAGCAGTACGCGATAATGAATTGCAATTGGAACTAGAAGTATTTCGCGAGTTATAAATATTGAAGAAAGATATAATTTCATCACGAAATTTGCGTATTGTTTTTATTCCATGTACTTTCTTTCTTAATTGCCATTTTATTTTATCCTTGGCGTAATAGGAAGCATTAATTGCTTGTGTGTCGTTACTTGGCGTTCCATTAGATATGATTTACGATCACGATTCATATTTTGCGGAGAGAGCATGCATCATAGTCGATGATATGTCTTAATTTCTCATCGGCGGTTAGAATAGATCTGGCACAAAGCCATTTGTTCAGTTTATACAGAGTGGGCGGATAGTCGTTACCTCAAATAATTGGCGTTGTTTCAACGAAATGCTTTTCTTTATGGAAAAGTTAATTCTTTCGAAATAAATGTAGGTATATTTATTCGATGTTAGAAGAACGTTCACAAAGTTTAAGTGATTTTATCTTATGCGGTTTTCATTAAGTAACGTGTGGTACGAGAGAATTCTTATTTTTTTTACAATCCAAATACGTAATTTCAAATGTAAATTCACATGTAGGTAAACTTACCTCTTTTTGAGCTTTTCTAATATTTTAGCCTTCAGTCTCATTAGCCATTAGCCATCAGCTCTTCAGCATAATTTCTGAAAAGATTTAAAAACTAAAATCTAAATTTCTGTTTTGCAACCGTTTTTGCTTCAAACTCGTTCGAATTTCACTGTTAGAAATGTTTGTGAATTTACAGTACCCTTACAATAAAAATGTGCAGTAAATTTACAAGTCATATAACGTTTTACTGTGATTTTGCAATATTTGTAAATTTACAATAGAAATTTGTTGTGAATTTACAAAACAACTGGCGTGCCGTGCATGCGTATTAGAGATTTACATATAATTTACCACAAAATATTATTGTAATGTTACAAGTTGTTGTTATAATAACTGTTTAAATTTACAGCATATTTTTGTTCGATAAAAACTTCCAATACTTTTGAAAGTTTACAATAGAAATTTCTATTTAATTTGGATAATTTGCAATTTTTATTTTATAATTATCACACATAAATTGTGTTTTGAAATAATAATACCAAACATAAACTGATAATACAAAATATAAACTGATTTAAATTATCCGTGGATAACTCCTGCTAATAATAAACTTTCTTTATATGATGGTGACGCTGCGTTAATTGCGTGTATTTTTCCATTTGTTTTTATACAAGCTGCTACGATCGTATAGTATAAAGTTGCGTGTTTCAGAGCTCTCGTGCAATAACGAGTGCAAATCGGTGTTATAAATCTGCAGAGAGGAAGCGTTAAAACTTAAAGAATGTAACTACCTCACCCGATCTCTGTAAATCATTTCTGTCGTCGATGGTCGTCTTTTCAATATCTCACTATATTTTAGTAAGTCTGATCGGCATCGTTCCTTTTTTATACTTCTATAAATTGATCATATTTTCTTTAAAATTTAGATTTAGTTAACGTTTACATAATCCAATTTAACATTCCAATAAAAAAATTTTCTATGTAGATTTAATATTAAAAATTTAAATATTATGAAAATCTTCTGTTTGATATATCATCGGTTTATTTTTTTCATTCTTATCGCGCGTGAAACTTTGCAGTGATTGTAAAGTATTTTTAAATCGTCAACAAACTATTCAATTTATTAGAGTTATTTACAAATATGATGATAATATAAGTGTGAAATAATTTCAATAATCATATCGTATTATGGCGAGTGTTATCTAAATATTTTCGGCTTTATATACTGTCATTATTTCAGTTGTAATTTTCATTTATGTATAATGAAGCTATACAGTTATCGGAGTTTAGATCACAATTATTTCAAAAAAGGGAGAAGAGAGAGAGAGAGAGAGAGAGAGAGAGAGAGAGAGAGAGAGAGAGAGAGAGAGAGGAAGAGGATAATTAATTTGAGTTTTCCGACTCACTTGCTTTTTCATGTCATACTCTATACCTACCTTTCGGGAAAAAGTACTTTTAAATATTCAAACTGGAATATTTTATGCACGATGTGTTGGAGATATTTCTGTCATTTCTACCAATCTCTCCACGTGCGTTGCTCTGCGGCCATAATTGGTGTAAATTTGCTCTGTGATTCCAGAAGTTTCCATCGACAGAAACTGCAAGCTGATTAACTTTATACCGCTGGTTGGAAGTCTAGACATTTCTCTCCCTACGTCTCTCTCTTTCTCTCTTTCTCTCTCTCTCTCTCTCTCTCTCTCTCTCATATATTGTATCTATATTATATCAACGTTATATTTACCACGTTGTACCGTATTTCGCACTTAGTGCGTTACCAGATCGTGCTTTTAGTGCCTACTGAGGGGTATACTTTGTCAACGATTTCTATTAATTTCTAACCAATTCCATTATTGTCGATATGTAGATTTAAGCATAAGACTACAAAGAACGTTCGGAGTTAAGAGAGAGAGAGAGAGATATGCAAAAATAACTTAGAAATCTTTTTAAAAAAATCATATATTCAAAATAGAACTTTTTTATATTTTATA
>NW_017306160.1:501218-503894 GCF_001594115.1 Trachymyrmex septentrionalis
TTATTTCGCACATCGTCAATATATATTAAGAAAAAAATTATTAAAACTGAATTTATAAAATCTGAATTTTTTTCCGTAATTTTATTATCTTTTTTCTTTTTACACATAATTAAAGTTTCTTCATAATATAAAATTATTTACCCAAAACTATTCATCATTGTTTAAAAAATTATTCATAAAAACATCGGGTATAAAGAACGTTTAGAATATATTTAAAGTTAGTTTATTTCTTATTTCTGTTTATTTCTTGTTATTCTGCCATCGTGAAAATGACAGTTCGACAAGAAATTTATGGACGTCATTTACTGCAGGGTTGGTTTTGTCGATCTATGCACTTGCATCTTTCTTGACAAGTCTCGTATAAACTTGTCAAACTTCTCGACATCGCTAACAGCTAATAGACGAAAGCGGACATCGAATAACGATAAGAAGTTTTGATATTGATATAATCTGCTTAATTAACTTGAAGTATTTATTGAAGTTAATCTAAAATAGATTGATTTTAAAATAATTCATTAAATACATTGAATGATTTTTAAAATAATTCATTGATTCATTGAAAATGCTTTGCAGAATTTTTACAAGAATTATTTCAAATATGGTATTTTTGCAGATTTCGAAGTAAAAGTTGCGCAAACTCATAATTTATAAGTTTCTTTTTATATATAAAATAGATTTGAATAAATTGATAAGGATGATACTCTTTTGAATCTCTTCGATAATGAAGCAAAATATAAAATTTGTAAATAATCAGTCAATTTTTTTATGAATAAATATATTGAGTTTTGTTTAATTATTTATTGTGATGTGACTAAAAGATACTTTATATAAATTCTTATGCTTCGTTTTTTGAAATGTTATTTAAGTAATGTATTGTATTATGTATATGATTATCCTGCTTATTATGTCGATTTTTGTTACTTATGACTCGCTATTTCTGTAATATTTATAGAGATAAGTAACGTTTCTGTATAGATAATAATTCAGATCTAGTAATAACATATCTCTATTTCGGGAATCTTATTGTGCGATATAACAATCGATGTATTTTCCTTAGCGTCATAATAATCAGTTTGATGATCCGTCTCTCGTAAAATAAACCATTTTCCGTTTATGTTCAAAGATGTTTCTCTATTTGTGCTGATTTGGTTGGTTTCCAATCATTTTTCTTATTATCTCTCGCCTTTACGCATCCTTTGAGTAAACTGCCCTGCGTACGCTTTTTCCTTTTGTCATGGATTCTCGTTTTCTGAAGGGGAAGATAGAAGGGGCTCTTAATGGTCAACACATAGACCGGAATGACAAGATATATGTGCTTTTGTGAAAGTTAAAACCTCATGAACATTGGAATGGGGATGAAACTGTCTGTTCTGATCTTTCCTGTTCTGGCGACCTTTTCTTATCCCTTTTTTTTCGTTCAGTAAGAACACGATTCTCGCCTTTGTTTCAGCAAAGACCACATTGTGGAGAACCGTTAATAATTCGCGACGGTTTTCTGAATAATTAACAATAAAGGTTTGTTATTTTAATTTTTACTTTTTATTTATCGCAACTGATGTTAGTAATAAATAAGAGAAGAAATTTTTGTTCTTTTTATTTATATTTTATTATGCGTAATTTTCTATTTATTATTAGATATAGATTAAAAATATTTACAATTTTATTGTAATATTATCCTGTGCACTAAACTTCGATTTAATGAATGTAGATCTCAATGATTAATTAATTTATTTACAAATGATTGAAATATTTTTAACAACACAATTGATATAGTTATTTAATAAATATGTAATAATTAGAAGAATTATATTTGAAATTATAATTGATTATTATATAAAATATATTATAAGATTTTTAAAAATACATTTTCTGTCGCAAATGTTACCAAATAGTAAAAGAATTATGCGTTTATTAAAATGTCATTAATTTTATTTTGTCAATTATGTTTGTAGAAAAAGATTATATATGGAGTAGTAGTACATATAGTTTTTCCTTTCACTTATATAATAGATTTTGAAAATTAAGAATTTTTTTTTTGTGGGAACGCGAGATCTTTTTATAAGTTTTGTATAAAATATCTTATCCGTAATACACTGTTTGTCTCCAGAGGCAACAACATGATCCAATCAGTAAGTGCGTTACTTGTTGCGAAACGTGTTTATTCAAGTAACGAAGAAACTCGCGAAGATTCTCCATTTATCAAAGCAAACTAAGTAAAATAAGAGGAAAGAAATATTCATGGAACAAAGTAAAAATATAAAAAGTTATGCATATTGTGATCTCGTTAAATTCTTTGCAATATAACATTAAATTTGAATTAGTACTATCCTTGAGAAAGTCAAGTTCTTTAAAGAGAAAATGAAAAAATAAAGTTCGGAAGTCATTTCTGAAAAGTTTCCAATTTCTCGAATCCACATTTCTTAAAATGTATTCTGCATGTTTTCATCATTTTTCATAGGAAATGAAAAATAGTTCTCATTTTCGTTATTTATGTGTCTTCTGCAATAATTAAATTTTTGAAGCATTTATTCTGCATCGAGGTAAAAAGTGACATTTAAAAATAATAAGAAATTTATATATTAAATATAATATGTATATAAATTTATATAATTTTTGTGTATTTAATATATGATTTTATATATTTATATATAATTTTATATTAGATATATATAAATT
>NW_017306160.1:503994-513136 GCF_001594115.1 Trachymyrmex septentrionalis
AAATTGAAAAATAATAGGAATTTTATATTTTCAAAGTAGAACACATCTATGAAGATCTTGAAATACGCGTGAGGTAGCGTGAGGTAGCGTGTGTCAATAAATTTAATAGAAATTCTCGTGTTACGCGTACGGCCGTCGTGCAACGATGAGCTTTTTATATGTTTTACGTGATCCTTTGATTCGGCTTTTTTTTTTATCGGAAAAAATCCTTCCTTTATCGTCTGTTTCATGTCGCGCACGTGAAATGTACTTTGGCGCGTTATAATACATATATAGCACACATATATTACAGCGCGCGTTTCAAAGGTTGTTTCACGTGGCATGCGTCATATATGTACAAACACGTATGTGCTTCTCTCGATTTTTCCGCAAATCGATACTAAGTCCTTCCTTTTAACTTTTTCGTGGACACTGGTGGACACACCGGTGACACACAATGGTGCTTGATTGACCGATACTTACCTATAGTCGAATTTTTGTTGTGGATTCGTATTGCGTTTCAGATGAGAAGTGCTCCTGTGTTGTTTGCCGAGGGACGTGCAATTTGTGATGATATCGATCGAATGAGGACCATCTAAACGGGACAGAAGTTGCACTTCTTTTTCTTGGGATAGGAATCATGATTAGCTTTCGTTCCTCCTAGTAGTAGCTATTTATATGCGATCGGTATTTTATCCGGCACAAGTTTCTGCAATCTTTGAGAGAGAGAGAGAGAGAGAGAGAGAGAGAGAGAGAGAGAGAGAAAGAGAGAGAGAGAGAGAGAGAGAGAGAGAGAGGGAAGTGAGGAAAAAAGCGGAAATTATAACTGTCATCTTTCTTCGAAATGGAGCGATAACAACATATTGATATAGGACGATCGCGATTTTATTTATCTTCAGCGTGATTCATTCTATGTTCGTCAAATCTTATTAATAATAGTAGTTTTGCTGCCTATATATTCGAACTGAAAAAGTTCATCGTTTAAACATATCCTTCTGTTAAGTTACAAGTGCAAGATACTATTTGAGAAAATATATATTAGATATTTTTAAAGAATCTTTTTTAAAAGATTCTAATGAACTTTACGTTTAACACGTGATTTGTGTAACGAGTTTTATATTATACCTATGTTTTACTGTCATAGTGAGATTTTTATCATTGTAAGCATATAATAACAAAATATTATGTAATATGATTAAATAAGCTTAATATCGATGATAGTGTGTTAAATTGCACATTTTTTAATTTTATATTGTTATTTAGCTATTTATTTGCTTCAAACTTTATATTATATAACTTTATTTTTTACAAATAATACTTAAAAAAATGTTGATAGTACAATCGTTTACGTTAACTGTACAAAAATAAAAAAATAGTTCAGTACAAATCAAATAAGAGAAAGAATCCTATTTTTGGTTAAAGCGGATCTTGGTACTTAATAACATATGCTATATTTTTTAGTTTTATAAATTACGCGCCGATTTGTTAGACTAAAAACGGAATCGCAGCTAAAATATTAACGTCACAAATTGAGTTAATGCTAAGATACTTACGCACTCTACTTTGTAATTCCATCCAACTGATGGGTTCGTATAAGCCTTAAAATTGTATTGAATTCTCCATTATCATATATATTATTTTATTTTTGTTGTAGCTGATATATTCGACGAAGTAGATGAACAAATCAAGAAACATGCTGGTCTACAAGCGGACTGTGTAGGCGGTGGAAGAATCGAACATGACCCTGACGAAAAGACCATCAAAGTTTATGGATATTCGCAAGTAAGTCTTGGAATTTTTAGTATGAAATTTATCGGAATATTTATTATTTGATCAATTTCGCACATCCTTGATTTAACCGACGTAAAAATATTTTATTTTTCACGTATATATGTTTTTGCTCTAATAAAAATAACGGGTTTCTTCTAATAAGTATAGTATTTTATCCATTTCTGTTTATTACAAAATAACAGCAGTTTGATTTTCCGATTGTGATTTTGTATATTTTTGTATTTTCTATTAATTTTTTACTATTTACTGTGGTATTGTGTGCCACATGTATATTTAATTCATTTTCCAACGTAGAGATTCTTTGTTAACCGAAATTATGTTCGTACTTATCAAAGTAAGACTGATAATTGGTCGACATGAACCGTGATATATTCCTAGTATTAGTAAATAGCAAATCTTCAAATGCGGATAGCAGAATACTTATGATTAACAGCGCATAAACATTTTCACCCCATGCTGTTGCTCGTTACGAGCTTCACGCCTACGTTCAGCAACGTATGTCGAACTTTAGCAGATTAAATTCGTTCGACCGACAAAATTGGTGCCTCTGACGCAAACATAATCGAATAGGAACTTACGTGCGTTTTATCAGTTGAATTGTGCACGTGTAAAATAGAAATTTCCTTCAGTGGAGTGTACTTCTTATATATTCCTAATATTATGTTACCAAAATTATATTACCGCAAATACAATAGTTGAAAGAATAGGAAAAGAATTTAAACGAAACGCGCGCTAACGTTAATAAAATTGATTCTTTTTTAAATTCAACACTCAAATTTTCTTTGAAGTGTACATATTTCGAACATTTTTTTCACGTTGAACACGATTGATACAGTTTGTGTAGCACATTTTACAATTTTGAATAAATTAAGATGAAATAAATAAAAAATGATTATTTTTAACATTTTTTAACAACAGAATAAAAGTTTGTTGCTTAATAAATGATATTTAAAAGCTCTTTAATTTTAGAGCTTTGAAATAAATTTTAGTTCACGATTGTGCTTATTTTCATCAAATGGTTGTTTAAATTTTAGGCTTTTTATATAATTATTACACAATTCGACAAAAAAATCACTTTTTTTCTCTGAAATACAATAATATATACCTTGAAAACTTTTTCACACTTAACACGATGCCGTCGTTAGAATTTGTGTAACATGTCAGGATTTTTAGTAAAAATTGAGGTACAATATTAAATTGGTTGTCGGTCCATTTCATATGATCGTGTTTAGCGCGAAAAAAAATTTTTTAAATAATCACACTTTGGAGAGAGAAAATAGTTGATTTTTTGCCGAACAGTAAATCAATATTAAGACAGATATTTTACATTCAACAACAAAAATTCCTCTATTTCGTTGCGAAACGCTTTCTAGTGTACAAATGCTATAAACCTTGAAGCTGCAGGTCGATCGACCTCCAAGCGTAAAATTGCAATTGCATTTACGTAAACTTGGAAATGTCCGTCGACTTCCGTAACGCAGTTGGATTTTATTGAGCTATGTTATGGCATTTACGATCATAGGTATTTCACGTAAATAAGACAATTATTATGAGTGTGTTGCAAAAATTCAGACGGTGCCATAAGTTTTTACTTTCACACGATATCATTTAATTTTATGACATGCTAAACGCGCAATCCACTAGAGCATTGTGTTTTTTATTATGGAACTTCTTCTTCTACGCTTTTATTTAAAGCAGTTTTTTTTTCTTTTAATTTCCTTTTTTTTCTTATATAATTTTATAATGTCATATTATTATATCGACAATTATCATAACGCATAGGCACCTTGTATTGGCCTGAATATTTGTTTTATTTATTCGATAAAAGAGTAGATAGTTTATTTTAATTAAAATGCATTGCTTTAACCCTGCTATCTTTTGACAACATTCTTGACGTCAGGATTACTACTAGTAACCTTTCTCAATGTAAATTTTAATCATACTGCGTTGAGTTTATTACATAAAGAGTTGTATAACTTCAATTTGGCTACAAGTTGCAATTTGTAAGGACGAAAGTAAGGACGCTATTAGACTACCGTCTTTATTATCTTT
The DNA here is from genome assembly GCF_001594115.1 of Trachymyrmex septentrionalis. Taxonomy (NCBI): domain Eukaryota; kingdom Metazoa; phylum Arthropoda; class Insecta; order Hymenoptera; family Formicidae; genus Trachymyrmex; species Trachymyrmex septentrionalis. The sequence continues at coordinate 507,817 of NW_017306160.1, forward strand.
AGTAAATAAATTTAAGAAGAATTTATATAAGAAGTACGATAGATATAGCGAAGTTGCGCGTTTTGTAAAATATGATATGAACGCCTCAACATGCTGCATATTCATCCTAGAGAAAATATCTTAGTGCTATATTATAAGGAATAAACAAGCCGATATGTCTTAAAGCGGCGGAAGCATTCCGAATTCGAGAATTTAAATTGAATTTTGCAATCCATTCTGAAATATTATCGGATAAGTCATATTACAAGAGCTTTACGAGAAATTGAGATTGACAAGAAAATATTTTTTAAAACACAAGATTTAAGAAAAAGATTCGAGTGTATATATTAAAAAATTAAAGAATCCTTAGATAGAAGTGAAATTAGTAGATTTAAAGAGGGTCTCGCCCTAAATTTAACAACGCCCGGAGGAGATTAATTTTAACATCATCCTTAATGCTCTGTTTTCGTATCGCTAATTACAGCTACAAGCAACGGGGGCGTATTTTATCTACTTCTGTCTTCTTGAAGATTATTCCTGTGATCCCATGAGAACATGATTTAATACCGTAAAATTTACGTGAAGAGTAACGATATTATGTATGGAAAAATTAAAAAGTATCAAGTTATTTTATTAATATTTATAATAACTGTGAGATTCTTCTGTAAGATTAAAAACTATAAAATATTTTATGTAATTCTCTCTCTCTCTCTCTCTCTCTCTCTCTCTTTTTCTTGCTATGCAAGATCAATTAGAAACATGCGATGTTTCAAATTAATATTAACTTTTCGCTGGTCAGTTGAACTTTAAAAGCATAGTCAATATTTTGATTATGAATTATGATAGAATACAAATTACATCTGTAAAAAAATCTGTATTGAAGCTCAAAGATCTAGGTTATTGATGGAAGATGCGAAATTTCGTGACTGTAGATATAGATAGAGGGTTAATTCAATATTATTTTATTATTGGGCGCATTCAAATCGACAAAGTGGCTAGCCTGCTTGCCGAGCAAATGAATATTATTGATTGTTACTTATAGATTCAATCAATCATATTCAATCACTTGCCAAGCAGGCTAGCAGCTTTGCCCAGCTTGAACGCGCCGATTAATACTAAATTGCGATTTAATATTAGTACATTATTATAAAAACAAGTAATATAATTATTACAAAGAAATCCATTAAATTATTCATTTGCGTTATTCAGTGCATTTATACTGTTTTTCTTTCAATCTCAGAACTTTTTACTGATTTGAGAGTCTTTTTTTTAGCACTCGCATTTAGCTTTCTTTAAATACAGCATATTTCAATTTGCCATCATAATTTTATCTAAAAGAGTCTATCCTTAGCTTAATTTTCATCTTCTTTATTTTTTTTAATTTTCTTTTTCTTTCGCGCATTGCTGCAATCAACGTGACGGCTGTGGCGATGTCAAATATACACTTCATTAAAATTGAATAACGCGAAGTCTATTCTCGTAACAATTTCTACCAACTAATTCATTATGCTGGCGAATATGTTAATTGAGTATGATAAAATGAGCTAAACTTTGTCACGTAAAGGTCATAAATGACATGACATTTTTGTACATTTATTTTTGGAAGATGTAATAGACAGTTAATCATTTTCGACTAATTTGATTTATAGGGTTTTGGCAAAGCGGATCATCAAGTGTCGGTTGAGTTATTGAAGAAAAAATATCCTGCCTACAATATCACGTGCTCAGACGAAGGTTACTAATCAAGAAATAAATACATGATGGCGCGATACACTATGTCTTTTAACTTAACAAGTATATGATACAGGATTGAATATTGCTTTGTTTATTTAATACATTATATATTTAATTACTAATACAGTTACTAATAAAATGTATGTATGTGCGCATCGAATGAAATTAGATATGTCTTAATTCTTAAACATTCTAACTGTCTATCTGTTTTATGGAATGTCGCATAAAATGTAAGTAAATTAAATAATTTTTTAATTAAACAAGGCTAATTTATTTATATTTTTCTCTAAAATTTCTTCTTTCTGTTTTATGAAATATTATATGTATTGTATAAAAAAATACATAAATTAAGTAATTAAAATTAAAGAAAACTATTCATTTATTTGTTTTTATATTTACATCCCTCTCGAAAATTTCTTTATGTACGAATTTTTATTAATATACCTTAATTAATATATTTTTAAAATAATAAATATTTAAAATAATTTTATTTTCTATATCTTTCCCTACTTCCTCTTTCATCGTTTAGAATCAAAATATATATGGATGTTTTTATTATTTTGAAAGAATATGCATATATATGTATATTTAAAGAATGTCTTAATATTTTTTAATAATTTTGTATTTTCTTATTTATTGTTATTTATTTTGTATTTTCTAAAATTGAGAATGATAAAATGGTAAATTGCATTTTAGACTGTAGTTATTAAAGAGATGAAACAACTCAATCTTATTGCGATATTGTTCAAGGGTAAGTGACCGAACTATCCTATGTAGTTGTCGGTATTTCAGCGGACTAGTAGAACAGCAATCGATAACAGGAACGACCAGATTTAACATTTCCTATATAGATGATCGCCAGTAGTTATATCGAGTTTCGGTTTTCTTGCTGCAACACTAGATGACTACAGCAGTATAAAATATGAATTTATATTAATTACACATTACGTACAAAAATGTGTATATTGAAATTATTGTTTTTGAATTATGTTTAAAATTCAGTTATTTAATTCAATTTTATATAAATTTAGTTAAAGTAAAAATAAAAATTAAAGCTGGTATTAAATGTAAATTTAAATTTAATACCAGCTTTAATTTTTATAATAAAGATTGGTACACACAGTAAAGATTTAGTTGTGAATTAATTTAAAGTAATATTCATAAAAAATATTTTAAAGTATTTAAATTAATATTTTAATTTAAAGTATTTTTTGAGATAAAAATTTTGATCCTAGAAGAGAAATTTTTACATCTTGATTAAAATGTTATTTTTTTACTTAGCGTAAGCATTTTCTAATAACATTTATTTATATACAGGGTGCGGCAAAAGTCCTACTACCATTTTGATTGCGATATGTGACGTATAGCTCAGTTTAGCTTTAACCGTTGTGTTGTGTAGACGTCCAAATTTTATATGGTAGCGGGACTTTTGCCCCACCCTGTACAATATATTCGCATAATAAAGCGCATGATACGTTAATTTATGTCTTACATATTCGAACAGTTGAAATTGAAACAATCGATGTTTATTTGTAACAAACGCCGTGTGCTTATTGCCCAATCATTTAGAATATGTCGGGCGCCTGATGAAGTCGTTAAAATTTTTTAAGTTATATTAGTATATTTAACCATGTTTTCCCGAGCCGCAAAATCAGTTGTAAAATCTGTTGGATCACATCGAATCTATACTGGTGAAAAGAATTTCAAGGTATTTACGATTAAATTTTGACAGCGAGAGATTTTCATTTTATACATTTTTATCTGCTTCGTTATCATAGATTAAATTGTCTATTTATACTTTTTATTAATATTAAGTTGGTGTAATTAAAAATATTAATTTAGATTGCTCTAATTGGCGGCGCAAGAGAAATCAGTCAAACCCTATCTCAGTTATTAAGAAATAATGTGAAACCGAATGTCCTTGCGTTATACGATGTGGCAGCTGTCAACAAGCCTTTTTACAATTTCTATCATGAACAGCCATTCAAATCTATTGTAAGTGATTCACTATTTACATTTTATTGAAAAAAGTTTAATATAATATGTAAATTAAACAAATTATCATTATAATTAACAATTTTTATTAAAGAAAAATATTTTAAATATCTGTAAAAAAAAATAAATATCAATTAAATAGCCGTCAGAAATGTCAACAATGAGAAAGAAATCCTGTTTGGAGGAAGGCAATCGTTCAAATACAGTAATTAACAGCACGAGACAAACAGACAATAATAATCATCAAGGAAATAATGGAAGGGTAAAGAATAAACTTATTTATTATTTACGTATCCATTTGTATTTATTAGAACTTATTCAAATCTATTAATTATATTTAATATATTAATGTTTTTCATTGATTATGTGTAAATATTTTGTTTTGCAATATTAAGCAATGAAATAGATTTTTATAAAATTACTGAAATATTTTTTCTAATTTTTAATATAGAACTAATGAATTTGTCTTCCTATTTTAGAATTATCTTTATTTAGTATCGTTTTAATAATTTTATTATTTAGAATTAATAATATGTTTTATTTAGAATAAATAATGAAGTTCAAGTATTAAATAAAACTGTTGTATATTTAAATGTGAAAGATTAAATATAGTACATTAAATATAAAAAAAATTGTATGATAAAGTAGTTGGTTTTTATGTAGAATCAGACAGAGAAACTTGTGGAAGCTCTTTACCGTTTACCAATAGCTGAAGAAGTTCCAGCACTTAACAGTCCATTGGTACCTATTGAGGAATTAATGTCAAAGGTAAGAGAAAAATAAATATAAGGGGAAAAAAGTCTGTAACATTTATATTTTAAATTTACATATACAAAAAGTTGCTTGATAGAATTATTCACTTTAAAGAATATAGTTAATGTAGGATTATACTTAATAGCTATCCTTATACACACATTAGTTAATCCTAGTTGTGAGAAAGGTAAAAATAATTTTTAATATATTGTACACATAATCGCATGTATGCTCAATTTGTTGTATATTCTCTACAAATTTATAAAATTTTTTTTCATGGAATATTTTATGGAATATTATTACATAAAGTAAAAGTATTTTTTATTACGCACAAGTAAAAAATTAAAATGAAAATAAATTTCATAAAATTAAAAAGATTAAATTTTATAGAATTAGAAAAAAAAATCATATTTGTCATGCTTTTTAGAGTTATTTATTATCTTGATTCTCTTTATCTCTCTCTCTCTCTCTTTCTCTCTTTCCTCTCTCTCTTTTTTTTTATCTGTGTATCTATCTGTTACCAGAGATATTGATTTTGATATTATAATATTTCAATTTCAAAGAATGCTTCTATTTTAATAATTATTGTAACATAAACTGTATTGTCATTTTACTGGCAAAGGACAATAAGAATCACAAAATTAGCATATTCGCGTTTAAGTATATGACAAACAATCAATATCAACTTTCGCTATTTTTGGATGATATAGTGCATTATTGAAGAAACTATAATTTCGTACATATTAGTCATCTTTGTGAGACACTTTATTTAGCAAGATTTTCTTGGGCATTTAAAATTGTTCAAATTACCACTTAAATAAAATAAATCGTGATGCGTAGTGCAAATATCAAAATAATT
>NW_017306160.1:513236-537874 GCF_001594115.1 Trachymyrmex septentrionalis
TTTACTTAAATAAAATAAATCGTGATGCGTAGTGCAAATATCAAAATAATTGTAAAGTTACAAAAAATTTGATAACAGAAGCCTGAAGACGCATGCACTGAAGATATATTATATGAAATGATATCAAATTTTATAAAAAATAACGAGATATAGACTGGGATATAAAGTTAGCTAATCTGCGAATAAAGTTAATCAATGCTGAAGACCAGCGGCCACATGTAAATCTTTAACAAAGAAAAGATCTACAAGAGAATCGATCTTGAAATCGTGTCTCCGTCTGTCCTCAGGCGAGTAACGCATGCAGCAGGATGCGTCTTTATGCCAGAGTCCTGGGTGAGACGAGTTCCAACAACATGAAAACCTGGCAAAGAGATTACGCCACCGTCCCGATTCGCAAGTGGTTCTTCGACTTGACGTATCATCCATCGTTTCAAGAGTACACTCTGAACTTCATTCCAGAAGCGAAAATCGTAAAGAAAGATCGATCGATGAAGAAAACGAGAAAACTCGAACATTTATCCTACAATGTATTCATTGCGAAAGAAAATAATCATCAATTGTTGCCAACGTTTTTGTTGAATCATGGCGAAAAGCCGGCAAGAAGATTGATGAAGAAATTTAGAAATGTTAGTATACTTCCAAATATGGAGGCATGTTGCAAAGGAGCAGATAAATCGACCGATTGGTTGATACCAGCAATGCTATTAAATATTAAATTGAGGTTATTACATGAGTTCTACGGTTGCATTAAATTTCCTTTGTCTTCATTAAATTTCATAAATTACAAACATAAAAACAATCGCGAAGTGATTTCATTCAATCGCGATAGCGAAACAATGACGAACGATACGTTAAATGTCGTTGAACAGAAAAATTGGATTCGACGAACATGCTCTAAAATCAAATCCATACTCCCAGACCTGCAGGCTAAAATGCGATTCCATTCGACAACCGCATCGGACTTGCATTGTTCGGAAAATATTTTTGTGGTGAACCAAGTGATTCCGTTTTCCAATATAATTTCCAATAATGCGATTCTCTTTGCATCAAAGGATTGCGAAGATGATAAACCGAAGGCTGGCATTCGGAGGAAGATACAGGAATTTTGTATGCAGCGGAAAAAAACTCTTAAGAAGAATAGAGAGAAGAATGATATATGTAACAAAAGAGGGAACTCGTGTGAAAAGAAGACTAATTGCTCCGGGAGAATAACGGCAGACAAGAGACAAAATGTAGTTTCCTGCAAAAATAGAAATAATTCTTGCAATAAAAAATGTTCCGATCCATGTAAATCGAAAAAGAATAATATTTGTGGAACAAAAAAAGATTCTTGCGAACGAAAGGTCCAAGAAGACCCATGTAAAAAGGCAAAGGATGATACTTGCAGTACAAAAGATCCGTGTAAATCGAAAAAGCATGATACTTGTGAAACAGAAGAAGAAGCTTGCATTCCACCATATAACGTAGAGGAAGAACCAAGTTATTATGATCTGTTTGATCATAGTCCATGTAGGTTAAAAAAGGACAAAAATAATGAAGAATGTGGGAAGAAAAAAGAAACAAAAAAGCCTGATTGTTCAAAGATTAAAAAAGTTGATTGTGAGAAGAAAACATGTTCATCTGTTAAAAAGATTCCAGAATGTTCTGATGACACAAAAGGAAAAAACTGTTGAAAATATCTCACTTATGCATTGTTTACGTATAAAATAAAAAAAAAACTTTCAATGTCTCTCTTTTTATATATAGAAATCATAATAGATTTAAAAAACATTTCCGCAAGTATTAATTACAAAATCTATGTTAACTTTAAAATGAATTATTTCGAAACAAAATCTAGTTTATATTAATGTAAATTACTTTAAAAAAAAAATAATTTTTTAATAATATCTTACATCTCTATGAAGTTATATAAGTATATGATATGTTATATATAAATCTGTGAGTAATAATAAATATTATTTTTTTAATACAGTATTGTAAATTTTTTTAGTTATATTCTTTTAAGTATAGAGGTCACAAAAACATTCTAACTAAACAACTATATGATAACATAATTTTTTATTTCAGCCACAACCAGAAAATTTGACTGTGAAGATTTCAAAATCCGAAATAATAGCAGAAGTAAGTTTTTGGAATATTTATTATTATATTTTATTATTATAAAGGGGAATTTAATTATTTTTTTATTTTATAAATAAATTATGAAACTACAACAATTTCTTTCTCGTATTTGAGTATATTTTATTTGCATATGTTTTTAAATAAAATTATACGCGATCAAATTAAAAAAATTATCCAAATATACGTTGAAATACTCGCAAGAATGTTTTATGATCGCTGTGGCTCCACCTCCCTTCTGCCTCTTTTCTCGTTGAATTGTCTACTTTAAACTATTCAAAATCTTACAATACGTATACATGAAAAAGGATATCTTATTCACATAATGAACTATTATAAATTCTATTTCTGATTGCTTTGGTCGTCATCTCTCTGCAGAGAAGAGAGAGTTCAAGTTCATCGATGACATCTGCGGTAAAAATAACGGAAAGTGAAAAACCGATCGAGTTCAATCGGATCCAAGCCAACAGAGATTTTCTATCGATCATCAATTCATACCAACAGTTTACGGAAATCAATTTTGTCAAAGATTTTCAGCAAGATTTCAATTCGACAGTCAATCACAAGGATTGTTTCGCTTTTTCTTTTCTACATAATCATTTTGTCACTCATCTTTGCTATTGCAAGCAGTGTGATAAGTTTGAGGAATCGAAGTTATTGTACGATGCCAACGATGATTATTTCCCTCAAGGTGAAGAATACGAAGACGAGATCGGTACAGATGAATATCAACTAGATAAAAAAATGAAAAAACCTAGTAAAGAACTGCCGATTGTCGACGATGAGTACGATAATTTTCAGCCGATGATGTTGTTTGAAAATAACAAATATGTCAATGGAGGTCCATTAACGAGGTTTATCACACACGTACATTTTTCAAGTATTGAAGAACTAACAGAGCCTAATCGAATAATGCTGATGTTAGAAAAAGTTTCCAACAAGGACGCTGTCGAAAAATTGCAAACTCTGATCGAGAAAGTAGCAGAGCTCAAGCGTCGAGTTTTCCGATCCAAACGTAAAGCACCGAAAATCGAGGCTACGGACGGAAAAAATGAAAAAAAAATTATCAATGAAAACAAGGACAATGAATCAATGAAAATAGAAACAACAAATCAATAAATTGATCCTATTTTTTGTATGAATCAAAAGATCTCTGTGTAAGCACGTAAGCATTAAGCTAGATTATAGCTTCTCTATTACATTCATGAACTATATTCGCATCAAATCATTATTTTCATTCTTTATCCATAAAAGAATACAAGCGCTTTGCTTTTGTCTTGTTAAACTTTCTAAAGGAGGGAGGTGGGCCAAGAGCGCTGGTCGGGATTACCGCGAGATTATTGAGGAAGTAAAATCCTTCACGAATTAATACGTAAAAACCAGCAGGCAGTTAGTGGCAGAGTACTGCGGCTAGGTGAGCCAGACTGTGGCGAAGAACCGCCTAATGAACCAAAAAAGCATCCATGCGATCCACCCAAGGGCCCCTGTCAGCCCGTCGAACCACCGGGTTATCCCCCCAAGCCAAAACCCAAAAAAAAACCATTCTGCGTTCAATGCCCACCCAAGAAACCGTGCAAGAAAGAGAAATGCTGAATCGCGTCAGTAAGAGACAGAAGGTACGTGGAGGCATCAGCGGCTATCATAAATATCATTGATGGAAACGAAGAGCTGTTGTTATTTCTAGAAAAATATAAATATATATTTCTTTATCTTCATCTCTCTTTCTGAATTCCGCAGGCTATCCAGAAGCTAAAGTTCGTACAAACGGAAACTTTCCAAAGAAGTCTACCAAAGCCTATCTTTGGAATAGGAGAATTAGGAATTAATCGATGGAACTATAAAGTTTATTCGATGAATGTGTTCAACTCAGGATTCATTTCCACAAGAGATTCCTTCAAGCCTAGAAACATCTTTTTAAGGCATAAATCATTTGATCGGATTCACGAACAATCAAGAAAATATTTTTTGAAACGTTCATTCATGACGAAATGTAAACTGCCGGCTTTGAATAGACCAGTATCGGCAATGTCAGTCTGCCATTCAACAGTTCCACCTTCTTATCTACCATTTTTAAAATTCTACGGATTCATTGAGAAATATTTTCTGCTCTATCATAATACTTTGTCATCGCTATCTTGTCATTATAAATCAGTCAGTTTGCTACGTTCTTCCGCTTTATATTCGAAATTCGTAAAGAAGCCGCCATTTTTAAAGATCTGTGAGAAGGATTCACAATTTCTGGAATGTCTGGAATACTCGAAGTTATTAGCACCGTCTTCCAAATACTTAGCGTGCCTCGAATATTTGTTAAAATGGAAACTCCTATCTCCAGAACTTTGCAAACAATATTTTTTATCATGTTCTATGTCTCGTTTAACGTGCTCACATTCATTTTCACAATGCTCACGAAATGTTTCCAAAAACATTCAGGAAATATCCAAGAAGCTTCCAAAATTACAAAGGAATAAAACTTATAAGACATCTTCTCATCGTAATGTCTGTTATCCGATTTTCCTGCACAGGCGTGGCTCTCTTCACTGGCGAGGATTTCACAGTTCTTTGTTTCCACTTGCTAAATCAGATTCTAGTAAGCCTTCCGCTTGCAAGCAAATGGATGAAATCTGCAAACCGACCGAGGTAAAGAAAGAGTGTGGCAAACCTTGCAAAGAAAAGAGCGACGTTTGTCACCAAGAAAAGGTCAAGTGCAATAAGTCACAGCAAAACAAGAAGACGGAACAAAACCTAAAGAAAGAGGAAAAGATCGTGGATTCCGATTGTGGGAAGATATCTGATTGTCTGCCAATAGGCAAGTGCGAACTGCCTCGAACTCTTCCACCAGAGAAGATGAAGTACGCAAAGATAACGTGCGCTCCGCCAAAGTTTGTCAAGCCTAAATCTTGTCCACATGTGGAACACTTGAAGAAAGATGAATCTGATATAAAGCCTAAACCGACTACCGTCAAAAAGAAGAAAATTTGTGCTCCACCACCATTGCCGAAGCCACCTAACGCACCTATCATGCTTTGTCCCTGCTCACCACCACCCAAACTACATCCTGGCTCGTGTCCGTGCTACGAGACGAAAGCATTAAAAGAGCGACCCTCGACACAACCGTGTCTGTTGAAGAAGAAATATCCCTGTCCCTCTGGCATATATGTTTGTCCTCCGCAAAATAAGCCATGCAAAATAAAACAATTACCTGAAGTAAATAAATGCGATAAGAAGAAAAAGAATACGTCGGCATCTTGAAGCATCGTATGAGAAATGAATGTAGCATAATATATTGGTCATTATTTCTTAAACGCATAACCAGAAAGTTGAAAAAATTTTAACAAAAAAGAGGATTTACGTTAAACAAGTTTCAAATATCAAATAATTTTTTCAAAAAATTGAACATTTATTTGTTTTGTGAAAAATTTGATGAAATAATGATTGGTTATTGTTTAAAAATATACACAGGATGGTAGTAAGGAATAAGTTTTACAAAAAAATATCTTAAGATATAAGAAAACAAAAATAAATGCGCACAGCAGTGATTTCTGCGAGATCTATGAAATTAGAGATTCGGTCTCCTGGATCGATAATTATCAACAATTTAAGGCCGACTTGTTCATCTTCTGTCAGATCTGCGATTGATAGTGTATTTCTCCGTCTAATGATTTCATTTTGTCTATCTGTAATTTTTTTTTTCAAGGAAGCACCACTGATCGCGAGAGTTTAGTGTAAGGTGAACAAACCGGCTGCCGATACATGTTGCTTGTCGCGTGACTAACGGATTATCTATTTTAAAATTATATGCTGATAGGCATATATATTAATGCGTGTGCGTGTTCAGTCTAACATAGAAGGATTCCTACAAATATTAGCTACAATTCGATAAATGTGTAATGTTTATCGAAATGTATCAACTTAAAAATATAAACACACCATGCATATCAAAATCATACGTTATAAAATAAATTTGTTGTGGATGATTTCCGATATTATTATGTATAAAAATTTAATTTGCATAATTATTTTTTATACCAACACAAGAAATGGTTAATTTATTTGATTTAGCTAAAAGAGTTTAAAAATAAATTATTTTTGTTATATTGAATAGACTTTGTTGGTCATGCGGCATTCGATGTGTATCTTACTAATTTTTTTAAAGAAAAAATTCAAGTCTAAATTCGAATAGATCTCGCAGCTAATTATACAAAATGTATTGTTTTCCCTTTGCGCGTATTGCACAAATTAACACCGTAATGCTGCACAGAAAAGCGATGAATATAAACTAGCGATATAAATGAATCAACTAACCGATATAAATAAATTCATATTAAATTTATGAAACGCAAGCTCGGGAATTAGATTTGTATCTTTTTCATTTTTCTCTGTTGTCTAATACAAAATATAGATATACAAGATGCTAAATTCTTGTGAGGATTTAAACAAAATATTTGTCAATTATTAAAATAAATTTTTGTGATATAAAGAAAGGCTTTTAGTTTATTTATTATGTATCGACTATAGAAACTTTAACTGCACATTTATCGATTATGTATATTATACATTTTATAAATAAAGTCTTTTCTATTAATATTATTTAACATTGACTTTTTTCGAATACAAAAATGTGATAATTGTTTGTATTTTCCCGGCAACTCGATATGGAAGAGACGGCTGTAGGTTTCAATGAAAGCCTCACATTTTGCGAGTTTCACTACCATCTCTGCTCAACGATAGGTCATATCCATTCCTACGATGCGTTTTAACAGGGACGAAATGCGGGAACGATAGGCGGGATGAAAGGGAGGACGAACAGTGGATTGCTATGAACAGAGAAAATCGATTTCTACTGTTGGTGATCGGTTCCAATGTTTGATTCGATCCCGTTTGTGTACGCGATAATAATCGTGGCTGTACGTGCGGACGCCGTTTCTGCCGATTTCGACGTATATCATGCGAATGTGTGCGTACCGGCAAGCGAACGATACGAAATCGGCATCAAAAGCGTCTCGTTACAATAATATCGACATTTATATACGACGGGGTTTCAGCTGGGTGGAAGTTTGGGCGGCGGAAAGACGAAGGTCCTTATCATTTTATTATAGGGGTGGGTAGACAACCCTCGCCCTTCTCCGAACGATACTTTACTTTTACCTCCCATTGTCTGTCTCTCGAGTTGGGCCTCGACGCTCTCTTAAAGGCTTAAGCGCCATCTCCAAGCGTCCAATAGGATAATCTAGCCTTTCCACTTCGCTTCCTGTTTATTAAAATGGAAGCGACTCAGTCGCTTTTGGCGTTCACACCATTGCAGAGTCACGTATGTTTTAATTTTGTTGTCATTTAAAAAAAAAAAAACTCTCTAATACAAATATAAATTATAATTGTAATTATATAAATATAATACACGTATATAAAAAAAATTGATGTATACCTTTATATAATTATGCAAATAGCATTTTCTATCCTCCTTGTATGATTTGTTGAATTGACACAGACTTCAGATCGGAAAAAATATTTTAGTCTTAGTATATCGTTTGATAAGAAAAATTATAATTTTTATTAAAAATAATACAGATTTCAATAAAAATGCATTCGGTATATACTATATATTTCTATATAGTATTATATCAATTGCCGGGAATCCAAGAGAGCGGTCTCGGCCGAAATCGCTTTCGATGAGAGAGTTATCTCGCGCTCGCGGAAACTTCTCCCACGGCGTTCTCCTCACGCCAGGTTTCACCGGTGCAAGATATCGCGAGCATTATCACGAGCGTTCACCGTGATTGGTCGGATTCGAGGGTATCGTCTCTTTTTCCACCCTCTCGCTCGACCAATAAGTGACGTTTCCAACCGAGAAAGGGTGCGCGGAGGGTAGGGAGCTCGAAAGGGGGTGGCAATTCGGCGAGAGAGACGAGACGTGCAATGTTCCGAGGGGGTTGCGAAGGAGGGAGACGAGGAGGAAGTGAAGCGATAGAGGAGGTGGAGGAGGAGGAGGAGGAGGAGGTGGTAGTGGAGGACGAGGAGACGGGAAGGGGAGAAAACTCTCTGCGTGGAAGAGAGCCGAGCGGGTCGGGCTTCTCGGTGGAAACAAGCGGGATGGATAAACTTCGGAGCGACTGTCCCCGAGGCTGATGCATAATTCAGGAATCGTCACCGGCGAGGATATTGCCAATTTGGCGTCGATGAAAATACGATCGGATTTGTGTCGGCTACCGCCCAGAATGGGGCTCGCTCTCGCCAGGATACACATCCAGTGAATTTAACACCTTCGCCCGACCGACCGACCGCCCACCCTGCCGTACGTAATTGCATCGCAACCAATCCGCGGACTGGTGTACACACGATCGCCTCTCTAATAGCGTTCGCCGTTTTCACGCCGTTTCCGATATAGACGGGGAGTTAAGAGTTCTGTGACATCGCCGGACAAATTACGGTAGCCAATAACTTCGTGCCGGCGCTTTATCGTCGCGCGGCGTCGCGCGGTACTCGTTTGCGTAGCGGCCGTAATGAATGGTGAAACGCAACGAGATGTGATACAGAAACGAAACTCTACTAAGCACAGGAATTTTTATTCCAACCAGTTTGGTGTAAAACTTCTGAAATTATCGAGCAATTATATATACATGGAAAGAATGATTTTACTGAAGTATAATTCTAAAAATTCTTTGATAAAATTTAAAGAGATACAGATTTGAACATATTTTGTTGGACTATCAAAATAAATATATAGAGCGCTCAAGCATAATGCTACAAAAAGTTTTGAGATTCTAGCTTAACCCTCCTGTAATGAATATTTTGATCTGGTTTAACAAAATTCTTCCTGTGTAGGAAATCTTTTGTATACTTTAAAACATTTAAGTTCTTTGACAAATATCTTAACGTATTTTTAATATTATATATTTTTTGGAGCATTTAACATCGATTGCCTCGACATAAAATCATCATATCACTATTCGTTATGATATATCCTTTTATGAGGAACAGTAAACGTTACGCCGGATTTTAAGTAAATCGATGTTTATCGTGAAATATTCCAATGTATCAGGCTCAATCATACGATTTCTTTTTTTAAATTCAAAGGCTTATAGAATGTCGTGTATTCTTTTTTTCTTTAAAACGGCGACGGTACTATTCTGATACTGATTGATGGAAGATTATCGGTTTTCCATGGTTTTCGCCGCAAGAATTTTCGAGGGTGGCAGTCGAAAAGGCCGTATAAAGAAAGATCGTCCAACGTTCGACGATTTTCCACGGATGTGGGGACAACGCGCGGCATGAAATATTTATAGGAAGAGGAAAGGGGAGAAACGAGATATCGGGGCACGATGAAAAGAATATATTCCGGATCGATTCAATTTGTCAACGCGCCGCTAATTGCGTTATTATACCACTCTTTTGTGCGCCGAAACGCCTCGATCATCAATAATCTACAAAAACTTGGCGTTGATAGCGATGAATTGTTAAGCGAGAGAGGATTCACGGAGAGAGAGATTATGAGAGGATTATGATTTCCTAATAAAGCTTAGATTAATGAACAGAAGCGAGTTTTTTGGTAGGGATAATTGAATTGGATGGAATAGCATAAGTTATATTTTTCACATTTTGAGATACAAAAATATTTGTAAAAGACTATTAACCTGTGACTACTTTCAAACGAGAAGAAATTGTTGGCAAAAACGATTTTAAAGGAATAAATAACATTTCTGAATTTTAGAATTTTTTTCAATAAAAACTTTAATTTATTTAACTTTTACGATTAATTTTCATTCCTTATAATTTATTAATAATAAGGTGTATTTTCTTGTAATTTATTTATATCAAATTAGAAATCATTTTTAAAGAATATGTTTTATAGAAAACGAATGAAATGGGAAAGAAAAGCCAAATTGAAAAAAAATGTAGCAGTTTTCTTGTAAATTTATTCCTCGGATGGACGAAGGGTTTGGTGACTTGGCCACCGGGTACCAGAAGGCGGGAAGAGTCGAAGATTTATGATACCGGATGCGCAAATACGGTGAAACTTCCCCGTATCCGGAGTGGCGAAAACTTTTGTCGGTGTACGCCTGGCGCCTTTCCTTTTTTTCTTCGATTTTGCAATCGTCAGGATACGAGGCATTTTTTACGCGAAAATATGTAGAATACGATAAAGTTCCATTGATGTTAACTTTTAAAATTAAACTGATTAAAATTATTATGCAAAGTGCAAGGTATGATACACACACTCAACTCTGGTATTTTTAAATTAATTTACACTCTTTGTGTGTGGGAGCTTTTAAAATTGACTCTTATGTCTCTCTTAATTTTAATATGGAAAATATCTTATAAGAATATTATCAAAGAATTTTCTCTTAAATTATATGAATATTTTTCTACATTACACAGCTATATATTTATTTATTTTATTACTATTTTATTTAAGTATCTCTAATTTAGAAATTATATTAAAATTGATCTTCGCACTTTTCTGATAACAATCTCGGCCACTCAAGCCTGTGTCCCAAATGACATTGAAAATTCGAGTTATAGTTCGAGTTAAAATTGTCAAAGTTCTTTCGGTCCGATTTACGCGGGAGGATCCACGGGAGAGAATTTCAAGGGAACAGGGCGAAGAGAGTCACGCTATCGGACCGAAGGTTAAATTAGATTTCGTACTTCCGGAACGTTGCAAGAACCTTAAAAGAGGAGGTAAGCGCGGGCAAACGTTCCTCCTTTCCTGTACCTCTCGACAATCTCATTCGTTTGTTTCTTATTTGTTTCCCGTGGTCCTGTAGTCGAATCGGCTAACTTGTTCGTTCGTTTGGCTTTGCTAGCTTTATGCAATATCTTCTCTACGACTTCGCAGATTTACGACTGTGACAGAGAAACGTAATCTCGCATTGAAATCGAGGAAACATGTCACTATTTCACCTTTAATACTTTTTTAACATTATGGATATAATTACTTACATCATCATTTTTACTGTATTATACATTTTTTTGTACACTATTTTTTTTTATTATATACTTAATATTTGTATTGTATTATTTCATATTTTGATTACGTTTAAGAAAATATTCTTCGATTTGAGCTTTTGTATTACAAAACTGTGTTAATTTTTATATTTTAATATTACCTTTATTTTGTGTGTGTATGTGTATTTATGGCTAATAAATTATAACTTTTATTTTTTATGAAAATATGATGATGTATAAAATATAAACGTGTGACAATAAAAATACATGACGATGCCGTTGAAACGATACGTGTAATTTTGCACTTTGTATGAACAGATTCTAAAGCGTACTTCTCTAGAAATGGGGACTAGAGGGTTTAATACTCTCAAAACGTAGCTAGAGTGTCGATTTCATGCGATTCGTGGGACTGAGCTTTCGGGAACTTTGTTACGTGTCCGAAACGAAGAAAGGGTGCGTTCGCGAAGAAAATTTTAAGGATTCAATTCGCATTATACTCTCGACTCAGAGTAAAGGCAAGAGGTTACCGCAAAAGGCCGTCCGAGTATAGTTGAAGTAACAATAGAACGGCGTCATTGATAATAAAACAACTACAAATACACGTATTGCAATAATATCTTGTTATTGTAACACATAAATATCTCACGTATTTTAAATAATAGTAATGATTTATACATTAATTTTTATTATAATATTATTATTAAAAATTGTATTTAATATTAACTGCACTCGATTATCTAGTACTTTATTGATTTTGTTTACTCAATTTTTTCTAAAATTATATGTATTGTATAATTATAAATTAATTACAATTATAACTAAATTATAAGTTTATTACTAAATTTTTATACATGTTATCGCATTAAAATGTAAATAACATTTTTAAAAAGCAGTACATTCGTAAGAATTTTTAAGAATAATATATTTTGGGACAAATTAACAGCAATAGAAAAGAACCAACGATAATGTGATATTTCTTTCTCGAACTCATCTGTCTTTCGGGATTATCGATGACGTTTAAACTTCCAGTAACACGTGCATTAGATCGTATAACGCATCGATCGTACTCGCCGCTTCATTGGTTCGCTATTAACCCCTTGATATTTAACCCCGTAATTACTGTAACGTCGCCCTCACGGTGGTTCCCAACGATCCCATGTGTAAACGCGCGGTGTGTATTCAATGTGCGTCAAAAACAAGACTAAACACAGAAGGAAAAGTATGACTTTTTTTCACGTATATCATACTATTTTTTTATATTAGGTAATTTTTAAATTATTTAACTCTTTTAAAATGTAGGCGATAAATCTGGTGAATTATTATTATTATTCATTAATTGATTCGTGTTCTAATACAATATTTCTAAAATTTGAGATAGTTTTGATTTAAATAATAATAGAATCGTTATTTTAATGATAATATAGACTAACTTCGTAATCTATAATAATAATATAATGTAATAAATGTAATATAATAAAATATCCTGCACCAACATCACAGCTACTCTCAATACTACAATTACTATATATTCTGAATTATGCAAAAATATACTATTTTCTGCAGAATATCATGTACAATATTTTATTATACATATAAAATACGCGTAGAACCGAGACAATCAGGTATTTACATACCAATAAGCCCCAATTCGACTCTCGCGAATTTCTTAGTTCCAGCTCTCTGTTTTTTTCTTTTCAGTTTCAGTTGATTTATTATCGAACATTGTGCACTCCTAATAGCAAAGTTCACGTCGTTCGGCAAAACGGGTGATGTGTGAAAAGATCGGAGATGGCGGATACACGTTATGACACCAGTCCGACCCGGCGGACTCGCTCGGAACCCCTCCGGTGGGGGTTATCTCGCGCTGTGATTTCTTGATTAGCAGCGGGTCGACTGGTTGCGGTTAACCGTTGTTAGGTTGTCACTCGATTGGTATGCATGGGCTGGGATTCGTGCTCATCGTACTAACCCCCGAGCCCACCTAATCTTCTCCTACCCCATCGGCATCGGCGTGGCGGAGCCGCGAAACTAATCGAGGAGAAGCGAGAAACACCTAAATTTACGATATTAACTTTCGAGAACTCAAGTTTCTGCCAATGGAAATTCAAGTTATTTTCGCTAAGTAATTATTAATTGTGCATTTCTTTAGATTTGTAATTAATTATATGTAGATTTGTAAAATGTGTCAATGTGAAGACTGTAGCTGCTGTGATTCCTCTTGGACTTTTGAAGAATTGGTCATCTCAACACGGGGCTACTATTATAAAGCGTCGAATTCTCCGCGATAAGTGGCGGCCATTTTTCAGTGGTTGACTCCACTCTGACAACGTGCCACTCGTCGACCCCTTCGTCGTAACTCGTGTAACACGATGGGCGCACGGAGGTGAGGAGGTTTACATAATGACCACCCTAAATCACCCTTTGCCATAGAGCGGCGCGAGACGTCGAATGAGAGGGATGGAGAGAGGAGATATATCGAGAGCGGTAGTCTGCACGAATATACATATCCGCCCCTCCTCGAGAACGGGAGGCAGAGTAAGAGAGATTGGGGAGTTACAATTTCCCATGGATAATGGCACTTTGATTACCCCGTGACGCCGTGCGTCCTGTCAAGTGGCACGCTGGGCCATAAATGGCTGACGTGGTATTAAAAAAAGGAGCAATAGTCTCACTATGCGTTACACGGTGGTTCATTCGAAATTTATTCTGGGGACACTAGCGGAGGTAAAATATAAAAAGTTTTACAAGTTTCGTACTGCAGCGACTTATTATTCGTCGAGTTGTATACGTGAAAGAAATAATATTTAGTGTGTAGATAATAATAGTAAATATTAATGAGATTAACAGAAGATTTTCCTTCCGCAAATGCTTGCTCTAATTTTTACATTGAAACTAATACAGCTAATCGAAATATACAATATATTATAAAATTTTTTTCTTCTCTTAATAAATATTAATAATTTTTTTCTTTTTATATATTTTTTTAAAGAAATATGAAGTTAATGTATTGTAACAAATCTATTCCGATAATATAATCGAATTTTATAGTATCTTTATACATTTTTGTTTATATTAATTTAATATAATTAAATTTTATTTATAAACTTTAGATTTTATTTTCTTGCAATCACCCGGTATACAGGACGAAAATACGTGCTCTCTTAAATCGTCACGTACTTGACTATTAAATACACTATCGAGTGGTTTTTTATTCGCAGATTTCGAGCGCGCGTACTCGACTTTCTTGATGATACTCAAACATCGCAACTGGTAGCGACCGATTTGTCGACTTCAATGTTTCGCCAGGTCGAGGGTCCGCCACGGGACTGTAAAGGATCCGAAGTGGAAACAACAATGCTGCAACTCCCGTCCCATAAATTCGGTACGTCTGAAATGCGTTTGGCTGAACGTTAGCAGTGTTGCGTCGTTTATTTACTAAACTCTACAATGTAACGAGCGAATTAATTTACCAATATTTTATTCATATTAAAATTAATGCAGAAGTTACGAACTTTATACGTAATCATATTAAAATATTAAAATACGATTTTGATTTTTTTTTTTTTTCAGAAAGATCTGAAAATTATATGTGTGATAATAAATAATTGATATGTTTTTATTACATACATAGATAAATTATACATAAAAGATACAAAATTAATACTAATTGAACAAATTAAAATTAAACTTCAAACAATATATATATATATTTATGCTTTTCTTAATATTTTCGTATATCCTAGGAAAGCAGCATTCTCTAAAAAATTAGTGAGACATAGAAAAAAAAGTAACTGTAGTTTGTAATAAGGAATGCAATTTAGGACGGAAGTAATTTTGCATTTCGAGGAAAGAAAAAAAGACGATGCCATCAGCAAGGAATAGCAAAGCTATTTTCGCATAACAACACATTAGTTGCTAACGTAATGTAATATTTATGGAAAATATTCGCAAACTATCGCCGCAAGGCTATCGCTGTGACCCAGTGACGACGAAAGGTCCGAGGAACTTTGTATGTTCATGAAATGCATTCTTCCGCGTTTCACTACAGAGTCCATCGGTTCTATTTAGTTTTAGCTACTATTTAGTTTTAACAACTTCCTGATTATCATCCTACGATAGAACAGCTTGTTAAGTCTAATAATCTTAAAATATATTTATGCGCAAAAAAAAAAACATTACAAAGAACGTCGTGACGCAACAGTTCTTTCATACTTTTACTCGCAGCCGCTATAATAAGTTTACCCGTTCGTGCACAAATTTTTTGACGTTCTAGCCGCCACAATAAACGCACCACTGTAGCGAACAGCGGCACGTGTTGTCACGTGTCGTTGATTACGGTCAAACCTCGATTTACTCCGACAAGTCCACGTGTCCAAGTGAGCAACACTTTGAATAATATTCACGTTGTATTACGCTGGTTCGAAATCGAATCCCCACGAGTCACGCGGTGTCTCTATATTCTGTAATGCATAAATCAAGAACCGGAGGAAATGGCAGGCACATCCCTCCCCCGGTCGTGTATTACTATAACACCTCACTCACTCAGTTTCTATCGAATATTGGATATGGTGTTGAATCGACCGTCGCGCGATAATGACGGCATTGAGGCCGACAACATAGCGATACCGTTAATAAATTGCGATGTATGAGAAGAGTACAGAAAGAGATTAGAGAACAACGACGTAACTGAAAAGACAAAGTTTTTCAGAAAATGAGTTTGGATTATTAAAAGATTGAAATATTAATTTTGATGCAGCAATTAACTTATATAAAGGAACCAAAGTATGTTTATTGTTTTCTTTTATGTTCTTTTTTCTACTCTTCTTCGGTAAGCAACTCCAAAATGACAATTTCCTGTTTATGTCATTGTTGTAACAAATAAGTGATATACGTAGTTTTTCATGTATTTTTGATATATTTGCACAAAACTTTTATATCAATGTTTGGTTACACTTTTTTCTGCCATTTAACTACCTACAATTTTTTTATCTTTTACGCTGTTTCAGTAGGATCGAGAAATATGACGGTGACGTTTTTCCGACTCTCATGGCTCGTGCTTGCGAAGGGAGCTTTTATGGCGCCAGACGACGAAATAACATCGATGGCTCGAAAGAGAGACATTTCGAGAGCCTAGGATGAGTTCGGTCGTTCATCTACCCGTGCTAACTATTCTACAACTATCCACGTGCGTTTATATTCCGGAGAGGTCTCACCTCGAGGTCAGACTTTTTACCGTTTACACTTTTACGGGCGTCATACGACGAATACTGTTGAGCTTTGAATGCGGCTCCGTGGTGAAAAAGGCGCTTTTTATTCGCGAGAAACTGTAATCAGAGGATAGAAAAATGGCGATCACTATTGCGGTTGACTATCGTGGAGTCTAGGTTCTGAGGATGCAGTAATTCGACAATGATAATTTCTTGAATATGTTACATACAGCGCGTTATTATAACTCGTCTATTGGTTGTGGCAATTAAAAATACAATTATGTTCAGATCAACGCAGAGTTATTCTTATGGGGTTGAATATATACTTTAGTTTTTATATTCAAGAAAATAAAAAATATTGAAATCATGCAGTTTTGGATTTTTAATTTTCTCTTAGTATCTTAATTTTTTGTATAAAGTTTAAATTATTAGCTTTGTTTTTAAAATAATAATTATAAGTAAATATATTTTCTTATAATTTTTATTTATTTTTTTCTAACGTTCTGAACAGAATCACTTATCGAAGATCAACGCGACGCAACGATTTGTACAATATCAAAGAAGATGAGCGCGAGTAAACCGATCATAGGAAGGAGTTCGCGCTGATGGAGAAAAGAGACAGATAGGAACGGAGGAGTTCTAGTTCTAGTTCAAGTAGCGAACTGCTATTCGAACGTTGCATTAACTGCTGGACGATTTACGATGTAGTTTTCTCTCTCTCTCTCTCTCTCTCTCTCAGATTGTCTTTCTCTCTCTTTGTCTCTTATCCAGTCATACGATTGTTGAAAAAACGACCATTACGCGACTATCGACGTCGTATATCCGCATGTTATCGACATCGTCGTCGTCGCCGAAGGGGCGTGAAACCGCACCCGCGCGAAATGCGGGGTGTTAATTTTAAAAACACACTAAAATCGCTGTTAAATCGCCGCAGACAAAAAAATGAAAAATCGCCGGCCACCGTAAAAACTCTCCCCTGACCTTTCTCGGGAGAGAAACTCGAGGATGCGAGGATGATGTCTTCGCGTTGGGAACAGGGATAAGTAATTTTCGGGTTACGAAGTGAATCGTCACGCAACCGATTGATTTTTAATGATGTTGAGCTGCCCGCGCTGAACACGTGATGAAAAACGAACATTTGTTTCTTCAAGATACTTTTATATTCTTGAATTGCGTACAGTTATATTTTTATACTTTTCGATTTAAAATAAATGTACTAAAAATATAATAAAAGTATACTTATTTCAAATTGAAATTAAGTAAAAAAAAATAAGAAACAAGATTTTGTCAACAATTTAAAGCTTTAGTTAGCTAACATTTTACCTACGAAGGTTGTCACTTTTTATTTCGTTTTTTAACAATCTAAAAATCACTTGTGTGAAGTTTTAAATATTTAGTAAATTTATATTTACACAGAGTAGAAGAAATTTAAATTGATTACAATTTCGTAAACGAACATAGAATTGATTGCATTTTTATCGTATGTTTAACCAATTTCGTTGACGTTCTTGACATTTTGACAATTGTCCATGAATTTTCTAAAGTGAAAAATGAGCTGCCGATGCAAAAAGTCGTTATACTTCTTTTGACATATTATCGAGCGTTCTATGCGTACATCGCATAAACGTGTTATGCTCATGACTAATCGTTCGTCTTTACCGTTAATTCTGTGGTTCGCGCGAAAAAGAAAGAAAGAATGGCAGTTCAAATGAATAGTTTTCCTTGGTATTCGCAATATTTTGCATAAACTGCGTTATCTATGTCAGTCAGATGACGTTGCCGTTGGCGTATGAAGCCAAACGAAATCAATCATTTTATCGGACAGTAAGATACCGCTGCTATATGCTGTTTTGCGACAATTCATCAAGGTGTTGTTGCAAAAACTTTCGAAGGAAACGAAGGTCTTACCGAGATATCAAAACCGTAAGGAATCTCGACTTTCCAAATCTATTGCAATAACAGCGTTAAACCGTTGTTGGAATTTCCAATTAAATTTTATGCGATTATGTGACTTGCAAACACTACAAATTAGAAATAAGAAAGTTTCAATGATTTAAAACTGTATATATAATTAAGATTAATCTAAAAAGAAATAGAGAGAGAGAGAGAGAGAGAGAGAGAGAGAGAGAAAAGTAATGCGGACTTTCATTTAATTTTTTAAATATTTTTTTATTTCTTAATATTCGAGTCAATAATATTGAAAATGATAATTTATTGATCTAATTGTAGTAAGTTTAATATAAAAGACATTTATTGTAAAATGATTAAGACAAAATGAAAAAAACTAGTTTAAATGAAAAAAGACATTGTAATGAGATTATCTTTGAATATGATGATAAAATGGGCTCCCATATTTTTACAAAATCTGATTTCTTCAGATCTATTTGAACTTTCCCTATGAAGTTCAAATAATTTGAATTCATAGAAAATTTTCTGAATGTATTGAAATATTGTTCAATCTAGAAGTTTCTTTTTATATATTTATGTATGTATCTAAATCTTCTCTTGTATCTTTAAAAATTAATGAATATTATTAATCGATAAAATAAACGGTCACTTAATAGGCACTCCGTGTTTTAACGTCACGTCGGCGGAAGAGATCTTGGAGCCTCTTCGGTGGAGACAGTCGCAATCGGGGAATTCGATACTCTGATCTCCGGAAACCGATTCCGGCCGCACCTTACGAGAATCGTCAGAACGTGACTGCTGTGAAAGCCGAGTTCGGTCAGTCATGATATTCATGGCCTGAGACCTCTCCTTGGGGCCGGCATGGCGACCCGATACCTCGCGAGTTATTCGATCTGAGAACGAGAGATTTGAATATTTCGGAAAAAGAGCTTCATGTATATTTTATTCTTGTTTGTGTCTGCGTGAGCGAGGGCGACCGCGAGATGCGAGATGCGGGGGAAAAAAGTCCGCTCGCCGATTTTTGATCCTCGATGGGATACACCCACGGATCTCTATGATTCCTTTGCGAGAAGTAAAGGGATAAATTTATGCATTTATGCATTTCTTCATGTCGGCATTGCTCCACATTGCAATCATGGCGATGCACGATTTTGTCAACATTTGTGATGTCGATATTCATAGATTGATATATTCATAGTCAGTGCTTATATTTAAGACTTAAGATGTCGTAAACCAATCATAGATTAGTATTCATGGACGAATCTTATATTTGAGACCGTCTCAAATACAGTTTTAAGATGTTATGAACCAATCAGAGAGCCTGAATATTAAACTTACTTAATCTAATATTAGACGTTACTTAAGACAACTTTGAAATAAGAACCGACTATGAATCAGTTTAATATCAGTTTACCGAATAAAATGTTGATAAAAAAAGTTTCTTGGTAGTATATGATACAGTTTCTTACAATATATATACAATATTTTTATTTGTTCAATTCTTACATGTATTATTAAATCAATAAATTTATAAAGAACAATTTCGAAGCAATTAGAATTAATCGATTTTTTAAACTTTAATATGTGCCTCAATCACTCTTATCTATCTATTGATACTATTAAATTATTTAATAAGTTAACATATAACAAATATTCAATGTATGTAAATACAATATAAGTATAAAATTATTAAATAAAAAAATTTACTTGTTAAATCTATGTTATTTAAATTGCAATTTGTACGGTTAATTTTATTGCTATATATTTTTTCATACATATATTTAACTTTTATATATTTTACATATATATTTTATAATTATATATTTTTTACTTTCAAAGAGATGATCTTTTCGGAGACCATGGCGAGAGACGTGGTTCTTGTGACGTTATATTCAAATTATTCGTCATGCCTCCCCTAGCCTTGAGACCGACACGACTGCTAATCTCATACAAAATTGCAAAACCACGAGTATGTTCGCACTGTCTGACAGACGAAACGCGGCTGATTGAATCAAACGGAGGATCTGCACGCTCCGAAGATCACCGGCGCAACGTCCATATGGCGCAACAATGCGTTGATGGGTGCACACGCGTGCATTATTTCGAAAAGGGTGTCGAGCGGCAAGAGGCGGCCGGGGCGAGGTGAGGATTTCGTGATCTCGGTTACGCCGTTCGGCAGGTGCATAATGTCCGTTGCGGTTCTTGGCCTCCATTGACAAGCCGATCCGGCGATTTTTGCTCGAGTAACAGATTTCTTCGCGGGCGCGCTGGCGGCGAGGCGGCGATTAGGCATATGTTCTCTATGTCAGCTTCTTTTCCACAAAAAAGAATACAATGGACGTGCAGCGGAGGGCAAGGGCTGCGGCAATGAGAAGCACCGGCGCTCTTTCCAAAAACACATGACGGCAAAACCGCAGATCGATTCCGGTCGCAACTGCCACTAATTCGCGCCGGTTTTGTTCACCCCTTTTTGCACGGGTAGCACGCGATCGCCGTCACGGATCCCACTGTCTGTGTGTTGTCTGGGCGTGTGTGAAAATTCGCACAAGATTTGTAAGTGAATTTAGGCAACGCTTAAATCTTTCGCGTATCTGAAACTTAGGCGATTAGGGCTTTTCATCCCAATGGAATTAAGCTTTCTTTTTAGGTTCCCTAGCTTTCTTTATTTTATTTCAACTACAATTGAAAATAAAGAAAGACAAGAAGGAAAGAAAACATTATTACATTCAGTATTTTAACTCTTTGCTTATATCTCCATTGTGAGTTTCCGT
The DNA here is from genome assembly GCF_001594115.1 of Trachymyrmex septentrionalis. Lineage (NCBI taxonomy): Eukaryota > Metazoa > Arthropoda > Insecta > Hymenoptera > Formicidae > Trachymyrmex > Trachymyrmex septentrionalis. The sequence goes on from NW_017306160.1 coordinate 534,184, forward strand.
GCAAATGTCTAATTTGCCTAGGCGTGAAAAAAGTTTCCTACAGTGCGTATTCATAGTCCATTCTTATTTTAAGATCTTACGGAATTTCTTAAGATGCTGGTACAGCTCTCTGATTAGTTCATAACATCTTAAGACTGTACTTGAGACAATCTTAAATATAAGAACCGACTATGAATACGAGTTCTAAGTTCGAGAGGATCCTAAATGCGCACGTTTCACATTGACCAGTGCCTAGGAATTTTCCAGTGTGTACCATCAATGAAAAAAATATTTCTTTAAATTAGCCAATTAACGATGTGTTTAATTGGGACTCTCTTCCCTAAGTTTGTACTCCAGGCTACCAGCGGGACTGTGTAGTTAAAATGTGCGAACGTAACAACCTCCGAGGTGCGAATGGATAGAAGATCTTTTTTCTCTTTGGCGAACATCAATGTCACGCAATTCCGCCGAGGGCATCCGTGCCGTGCGCCCTTTACACGGCCATTTAGGCTTTCTTCGCCCATTTCCTCACGTGCACGTTCTCGACTAACAATTTTATGTTTTCGCATGGCATCCGTTTCTTTCTCTTCGAGCTAACCTCTCGTTAGATGACGCCGTCACGAACGCGGTGATACTTGATGGCGCGATGAAAGACTGAATTCGTTAGACAACTGCGTTCGCCGCCATTATTGTTGGTTTTCTGCAGAGTTGGTTTCCTGAGTTGCCATTCGTACCCTAAACATCGACATCACGCGAGATACACATTGTACGTTCACGACGACAAGGGAATTTAGCTGCTAACGATTTGCTCCTGTTCTCATCCTGCGTCTGCAAAACTGCTGTCTGGGTTTCTCATCCGCAGGTTTTGGATTTCATATTTTTATGTTCGTATTGCGATCGATGTGCAATGAAGAAGAAGAAAGGTTATATTTTTACTATTATTATTTAATCAAATTTCTTGTTTGAATGGCAGTAGCATTAAACAATTTCTTAAAGTTATAATTTTTAGTAGATATTATAAATATGATTTTTCTGCTCATATACCCAAAGTTTTTAATTAATGTAACGTCGTCGTTCGATTAATCGCAGAGAAAACACTGTAAAACTTTGCAATCTTCTTTGAATAGAAAATTCAACCTCTGATAAATAACCATCTTCTTGCACGTCATACAAGTGTCGTCAATTTTAATATTAAAGCGCCTACATCAAACGATACACACTTGTTTCAGAGTACGTGTCGTGATTCACATTCGAAATCGGTTCCATAGAGTAGGTAGATGTAACTAACTGGAGCGAGAGATTTAAGTTGCTCGCGTAGAAAAAATATAATTTTTATATAAGTATATATATATAATATATATATATGTATCAATTTTTATATAAAATCTATAGCTATAATATTATATCTTTAAATTCAACAGTTCTAATGACTATTAAAATTTATATGCACATTTATGTAAATTTTAAATAAGTACAAGAATTAATTAAAAAAAAAAAAACTCCGTTTTATAAATGATTCAATTTCCATCATAGTAGAATCAGCAAAACATCAATTTATATAAGAACATCGCATAAGTTATTCAATATTCTTCGGCCTTTCTAAACAAATCTTTACGCGTAGTTCGAACCGATCGCTGCCACCATAGCTGCTGTGAGCACCGTTGATAGTCGTAAGATCTTCGTGTCGGCGTGTCGGAAAGTTTCTAGTAGGCGAAGAACGATCCTTCGCAGCATCCCCTTCACGCATTTATGAAACTGCAGGAGTAAGACGAACAGTGTTTGACTCTGCACGCGCTTGCGTGTGCGTGTGTGTGTGTGCAGGAGGAAGGGGTGAACTTTATTTGAAATTCATACAGCGTATGGCGAGCTTCGCTTTCTCAAAGTGAACCGATATCAACAGCCTTGGCTGGTTCAAAAGCGCCAAAGCGCACTCCGACGATTGTTTCCGGTACTCGGAAAACGCGATTTCGGACCGCTCGATACTCAAGGCACGGACTCGTGCTTAATTCGATACCAAGTGTGTACGTAGTTTTCGATTTCTACGGTTAATGTATTTCTAAAAACGTGGACGTAAACCTCGAAAGCCACAAGAAAAACGACAATCTAATGCTGAGGTATCATAAATTCGAGCTATATCTACCTCGTTGAAAGAAACTTGAATAAACAGTAAGAATCTTATTGTACCTATTAGTACATGTGAATACACAACCAATAGGAAATAAAGCCCATAACCTTCGAAGCTGGATCTTTAGTGCTTAAATAATTTGGTGTGAGTTTATATTCTATATATGTATCAAATCCTGGCAAACTGCGAGCTATCGTAATACTATCACAAATTAAATTGCTTGGCAATTTAATAATTTGATTTCTGCTCATAGTCATCTTAAAAAGATCTTAATGTTGCTAATAAACATATTAATATCTAAATAATTTATTGCGAAAAATATTACTTCGGCCGGGGATCGAGCTCAGATCTATTACATTCTATACGAGCGTCCTAAGCTTTCAGATCACCGAAGTTTTAAGGAAGAAAATTTTTTTTACGCATTAATACATACATTCTGGATATGTAAGATTTCGTTCCTTAATTGTAAGTTTGTATACATTTAAACGTGTTGTATGAACAAATAAAATAATTGTAAAGGTTTGACTAACAAATTATTATAAACGATAAATATAGAATAAAAGCATTAATATGTTTATTAACGTACTATTGTTGAGTTTCGAATTTAATTTTATTCACGTTTCACGCACACCTATAAATGTATTTTAAAACAACAAGAAGAAGGAGTAAACTTTTTTTTACAGCTTTTATCGTACATTTTGCACATCTATGTAATCATCTTGTATATCACTTTTTAAATTAATATGCTTGTCGGGATTAACCTGGTATGTTTGCAAAAAAAAAAGAGTCTATTCGCCTAATGGACAGCTATATCTTTCCCACACAGATGAACTTGGAATCTAGAACCAGTTGGCATTTATATTCCATTTCAGCTCAATTACATACCGCGGCGGTTCGATTATGTCGGTAATGGAATGACTGTAGGAAATGATCTTACGATGAAAGAGTGACGAGGTGCGTTTCATGGAAACGTATTACATGCTGAGGACAACGATTACGGAGGCAGTTATACCGGGATTTTCACCATGCGATAATCTCGTATCCTTGGACTCTCGCGCAGTCCATTCTGCTAATTTTTATAATTTATCGGAGAATATTATTTGTCCGAGAGAATGCGGAAATCTGTTTTTTATACTTTTTTCGATGATCAGCATTAAAAACGTTTGGTGACACCAGGCAACGACGAAGTAATTCACTATTCCCTCGAGTACGGAAATTTCAGTTTAACGTAATCGATCTTTACGTAACTACTATCGTATTTTTCACACGCTCGCGGACAGACCGCGTTAGCAATTAGCGAGGAAATACGATGTAAACCGGATCTTTTGCGCGTTAAAATCAGCTTATATTTATATACACACACGTATAAATAAGCGGGTATTTTCCGCAGGTATCGAGTCCGATATCGGGTCACGCGAAATCAAACCGCCGTAACTACCAAAGCACACACCACACGCAACGGCACCTGCCCAGTAATAACAACGATAACACACGTCTGAAATGTTATTAATTTTAATGTTACGCTCGAATGATCGATTCGGAACCGGCCATGCAGGATCGTCATCTACGAAACTTCGACAAGTCCCC
>NW_017306160.1:537974-567967 GCF_001594115.1 Trachymyrmex septentrionalis
TCGATCTTTTTCCTTTGCTTAAATATATACGTACGTGTCTTTTCATCTTCTACCATCGTTTTATACACTCGTCCTTTTTTCCCCTCCTCGCTCTCTCTCGATCGACGCATCGCTACGCTAATGACGACTCGCCGCGATGCAATCGGTGCGATCGGTGCAATCATGATTTTGTTCATCGATTGCAACTTGCTAGGCTGCGCCTTCCTCGCTTGCCTTATTCACCGGTGTGAGTTATACCTCGATCGAAATGATAGGGCAATCGGTCGCTGTGGTTAAGGCAGAGACTCGCTTATACCGTGGCACGCCGATGCAGAAAGATGGATATGAAGATGAAGACCAGCTCGAAGAGTAGCCATTAAGTTTTATCGGGCGTAACTGTGGATGAAATGATGACGGAATCGCAATCGATCTTTTGATATATCTCGAGCATGTTGTCAAGGTACCGTTAATATTTATAGGAAACAAATGAGAATTGTGCAAGAATAAAATAAAAACTTAACTGGCGGAAGCATAATTTCTATTAATTTCCTTCTGACGATTCTTGATTGATCTTAAATAAAAGAGAAAAAATTAAAACATTACTATTATTATTATTATTTATCATCATCATCGAAGATATTATATGGAAAGAAATTAATTGTTGCGTTTTACAGTGGAACGCATTTTTGCGTTAAAATATGAATGAGGCAGAACTCTTGAAGTTGAACAACGAGGAAAATGTGATGAATTTATTAATATTTTAGCTTCTCTAAACAATTAATTTTATACAGTTATTTTACCGTGATATCATCACGTGTGTTCAAATATGGACAAAAAAATTATCGCACGCTTTTCACAGCAAAAGATTAATGTGCACGGAAACACAGTTCGATAACGGAGATCAGCGTAGAGAGAGACTGGTAAGTATCATTAATTCTCGTTATCAGAAATATTATTTAATGTCGCATCACTAATCAGATAGAAGTTGGGCATTTATTATGGATAGAGCAATATTTGTATTTTTACAATATAAGAATCAGGAATCGTGCTCAGCCTTTCCGGATGACGGTCAAAGAAAGATATGAGGAACGGCGAAGGATGATATGAGTAATTGGTTTCTTCATAACGATCATGAAGTATCGGTAGTGACGTTAATGATGGGATTATATAGGACTTGGGGAAGACGGCGGGAGCATTGTAATTTCCACGGGATTGATAGTCAACGAGAATGTCATTTTTCTAACTGCGTCAACTACAAAATGATCGTAATTAGTTGTTCAATGGATCAGGATATATCGTATCTCACGGATCAGATGAAATGATGGAGAGATTTGTCAGGGACAACGAAGATTTAATCGAAAACTTTAAGCGATTACAATTATATTATTGCACTTGGAAAAGTTAAAATTCAACAGTAAGAATGTTTCTATACGTTCAAATAATTATAATGAAATAATAAGTGTGATAATAATTGATATTTTTACATTTTTTGCATTTATTGCACAACAATAAAGTGTGATTCTATTAATATGTTAAGAAGCAACGTGAGTAATAAGATAATATAATACTTAACGGTTTCGTTCTTAACAAAATTATATTAAATGTAGGAATATTATTTGTATGCTAAATATTTTTACCTATAATTTATATTTACATAAGGTAACATTGAAGAGATCTATTTCTAACTTTATTATATCTTGTTCAATTATTTTGAATTCATTTTTTATGACGTGAATAAATTATGAATATATTTGAGACTATGACATTTTGACGAAATATTCAGATTGAACCGTTAAATTATCAGGATTTATATTTCTTGTGCTATATAAAGAGATAATTTTTTTATATCTTAAATACGTTCAACAAGCTATGATTATGTTATTCCCTGGAGAACCACTGTTTCCTACAAGCATGCTGTAAAGAAAGTGCCTGGAGGTGTCAGGAAGGCGTCCGGCTACAAATTTCGGTCGATTAAAGAGCCGTAAACCAAACGCGCCCGAGTTCAACACGTTTATCCTCTTAAAGAAATTCTCCGATCTCGCGTGGATCTAAATAGAGCCATGATTAGCCGAGATTAAGGCGAAAGAGACTCTCGTACGAACGAATACCCGTACCTTGTTAAGATAAGAAGAGTGCCACATATTAACTATGTCCCGTCCTGCGGAAGACAGAGCGATTTAGGCCTCTTGCATTCGGTTGTTTGATCGTCGTAAAAAAAGGAATGTGTCTACTATGAAAAGTTGCTATGAAAAGTTGAGTTAAAATGTACAAATATTAAAAGCTGCTATGCTATATGTCAGCAGCTTTATACAGCAGCCAAAAGATACTTGTTTAATTAAAGCTCATTAAAGAGTAGGTACTGTATTTTCGATGTTCCTTATTAAAAAATATGTATATACATATTCATTAATTAAAATAATTATAAAATAAACATTTGTTCTTTTTAAAAGAAAAAAAGAGAAAAAAAAAATCTCTTTATTGAACAAAATTTAAGAATTGCAAAAAAAGTATGCTTTGAAAAATACAATTTCAAGTATCAATTTTATAATGTTGAATAAGCGCTTGTATTTGAAATGTCGCCAAATTTCAGATTAAAAGAGAATAGAAATTATTAATAAATTTAGAACAGTGACCATATAAATATATATTTGATTTTAGAACGCAGCGCAATGTTCTAAAACTTTGAAAGATTCACGGACAGGTTGTTACGTACAGCATCGTAAAACCTATACAGCTCGTAACTCCGTTTCATCCGTTGATTTACAGACGCTACGTCTTATCTTCTTATTTGTCGATTTACGGTTCTGTCGACACAAATTGCGGGCGTACGTCCTGAATAGCGGCATGTTCCATGAAAACGAAACGTCGGTCGTCACTTATGCGATTTCCTGATCCTGAATGCTACTGTGCGGACGTAACAGTCGCACAAAAACAAAAAAATGAATAGAAAATAAAATATACCAGTGCGGCGCGTTTGAAAATATTGAACTCTGTGTGTTACATCTTCACACAAATATTCACAATATTTTTCTGTACTTTCCACTCTCGTGCAAAAAGTGCGCAAAAGTGCGATATGTTCATTTAAATCCGTATCTGTATTTTCTATATAAATGACAATCGTCTATTCTAATCTAGTATGACAAGCGATACATCGCAAGTGTATCAACACGTATCGATTTCGCCGTCAAATTAAAACAATATCAATTATTCTACTTTTGCGGGCCAAAATTTATTTTCAGCGTTACGTCGGCGCACCGAGTGATTTATATGAGAAGGGCTTTTGTTCGAGTTACGGCATGGTCAAATGGCGAACGTAGGAGGTAGAAAAATAATGTTACGCAGAAACGTACCGATAACTCTCTTTGTAGGCGAACGAAGTGAAAGAGGGCGAGATAAACCGACGAGGCGCGAACAAAGTACGATTACCATTTGTCATGCCTGTAAATGGTACGATGGATGAGACCGTTATATGGTTTAAATGCTGAGCGTAAAGATTACGAAAGTTTGTTGTGATAACGCATTTCACGTGACAGCAGAAGGACGTAGCAGTATTTAGTGATAATCAGAATAAATGAGCCGTTGAGCACAATATTGATAGAAGCAAAAATAAATGTTTGACATATATATATATATATATATATATATATACATACATATATATCGTTCTTCATACATAAAAATGTACACTTTGAAACATAAAACTTAAAATCTTTTGTAAAAAAATATTAGAGTAAGTTAGTTAATTATATATTAAATATTTTTAAAAAAATTTTCATCTTTACATTTATTAAAATCTATCTTTAACAACAACTGGCTTGATTATTTCTGTCCTATCAATACTGTTAGAATCTATAAAAATTCTATAATAATATTATTTTGTTCTCTTTCTCTCAAGTTGATTTACAAATACATTCATCACGTTGAAATATAAAAAAGTGATTGAAAAAGGAGAAGCGTTAATAGGGAACAAGTATAGTGATAATGAACAAATAAAAACAAAGCGTATCGAATGGGATTTCCTGACTTCTCAAAGCTTAATATCGGATATCGGCGGATGGAGACATTTAATTTGTGAACAGGTCCTCGTATCAACTCGTTAACTCAGCTTATAAATTAGCTACAAGACCACGCAGCGAGATAAAGCAACGATCCGATGTGCTTCTCACCAAGGCTTCTACGCTCTTTCTTCGAAGCGGTAAATGTTCACGAAATTAAGATATCTGTAGCCGAGGGCATTAGGCTAAATCGTTCCCATTCACATAAGAAACTGTTGCCGTGCGGCATTTGACAGCGATTTATAAGGTGCTATATATATAATACACTTCGAAAGGTTAATTATAAGATTCATATGCTCTAGAAAAAAAATTGACGATACGACGATTAATATTTTTTTACTCGTTAGGCTAATTATTTTTTATATTGTTATTACTACAATATTATAACGTTACGATAATTTTTATTATTATTTTAAATTATGTCAGTTCGAAAGCCAATGTTCATTACCGAAGACAAAGAGTTGCTGATCAGTAATTCTGACGCAACACTGATTGATTTTCCAATCCATGACGGTACAAGCAAACTGAATTATTTTGCGTTCTAAACTGTGCGAAGTCATGCGAGGCAATTGACATGTGTTTGAGATTCCATGAAATATGGAGGGTGTGCGTACAAAGCATTACGTAAGTAAATGTACTGCGAGAAAACACGATTTCGCCCCTCCTTCGCGTCCGATAATCGAACATAACTGTCCCGTCTCTTTCTCTCATTATCGTTCATTATGTCACCACGCGACCGTGCGTATCGTCGACCACGTAATCGTCATGATTACCTTCGCACGCTTTGCCGATTGTCATCGAAGGCTTGCGACGACCGCTTCGAGGACGATAGGAATTCCATCTGCGCGAGGATAAGTGCACGCATACAAGCGGTCTTTAATAAAATAACAGCATGAGTACCTTTAATTATTCGCATTATCCACGAGCTTGCGTTTCTACGTGTTATTCATAAATGCCCTTCAAGTCATTATAAAAAAGAATACATAGTTTCTCGTAACACAATTATTTCTATTCCACGCAATTTGCTATCTCTTTCTTTGTAGCATTTAATGAGACTACGCAGACATTAAACTTTATTATTTGTTATTTGCAAGTGGAAATAGCATATAAAGATATTTTTTTGTTAATATGTAAATATATTATTATTATAGTGATATTTAATATAGTAATATGTTATAATAGTTAGAGAAATAAAAAAATTATTAAAAAAAAACCTGTTAAACTTTTGAATAAATAACCTAATAAAAACTAGTTTTTTTACTCTGACCTAGAAAGTCTTTCTTTAAATGTACAATATTTTCATTAAACCTTTGATGCCTTATTATTATTCTAGACTTCAGTTTTTGCAGTCATCCAAATGATTTCTATGTAAAAATAGCTGTAGATAATCAAAATATAGTGCAATGACTAAATTTTAAGTGGCGGTGGTGCTCTCTAATAGATAAGTATATCTATAATTATAAATCCAATTTAAAAACGACGTTATCAACTCATAAGATAACAACGTTAAAGACATTTCCGCCTTATTATTTAAAGATATAAAAACAAAAGATATTAAATATCAAAATATTAAGCTAAGTTTTGGCAATGAATGAACCAAGAAAAATAAATTTTACATATTTTTTCAGGATTTTAATAGAAATCAATTTTTTATTCAGATTTTACTGTAAAGTAAAAAAACCTATTAAAAAAATTTTTAGTTATTATTATTAGTTATTATCATTAGCAATATTTTATATAATTTGTATCATATTAAAATAAGTTTATAAAAATAAATTTATGAATCATTACGTCAACATTTTAAATAAGTACGCCTTTTACTTGAAATACAAAATTTAGTAAACATAATTAATTGAATAAGATTTTTTTCTCAAAGAATTATCAATATAGTGTTTTTTTTTAAATAATTAGATTAATTACATTAATATGATATAAATAACACAATTTGTTCGATGTAGTAAGAAGTATTTCGAGCGGCTCTTTATCGTTGTGACTACTTTAGGATTAATCCCTATTACGTTTAGTTACGATGACTAATGTCTCATTGGAGATCAAGCATCGCGACAAGCATTTTCTTTTCTGGTACTGTGAAACGAGGAACGTATTCGTGGTGTTTAATAAAAATAGCGATAATATGAGCATTTCGTGTCGTGGTAATGAGACTCACGGATCGACTATCTGCTGCAGTCCATGTCCCTGATAACCGAGCTGCATCAATCATCCCCCACTCTTTCCATTTCTTTCCAACCTCCTCGCTTAGTAATAAAGACGAAACTTTGCCACAACGAACTATCCTAAGACCGAAAGGCCTCGCCTTCGTTCTGGCCAGGAAAGAAGTCTGAACGAGTCGAGTGTATCAAGTGACAGATTATCCTCGTCGGATTTTTACGGATGCAAATTTGAACACGGCCTACGCAATCCAGTAGCATGCTCGTGTAGACGAAGCTTCGAGTTATTGGCGACGTTTGCTATAAAGTGTCTTTTCTTTTCTTGGTTGCGATGTGGTGGATTGGCGATAAAACCTCTATCGGAAATATCAAAATAATTCAATGCATTCGAATTTAATCGTAATAAAAGAAAAACGTTTCAAATTGTTTTTACAAAATGAGAGATTTAAAATTGTTAATATCTGTATTATATTAATATTATTTATTATAATTATATAATAATCATAATAAATAATATATAATATATAATTAATATTCTAAATATTATTCTGTATGAATAAAATTCTATTAATATATCTATATAATGTACATATAGTACCTTAATATACACACACAAAGTTTAATTTTTTTGGAAACGCAATTTAATTGCACGAGTCTGTAATGTTCATAGTTTTATAGGAAAGCGTCGAAGAGATTTGACGTGTGTGTTCGTGTAATTGTCATTTTTTCCTATTACCGCATAATATGCATAAAAAAAGAGCATTCTTTCGTATTCAAAAATATGACATCCGTTACAGCCATTTACTAGTCGACGCGGCACGGCGTTCTCTTAATTCGCGCAATCGCTTCTCGCGTAGCAGCGCCGCATCGCGAACGCACGAATAATATACAATGATTACGAATAATGACCGTCGACCACAATGCTGCGGTCGCGGGCAATCATAATCGCGAATAAAAACTGCCGCTAACAGGTATTTACGTGTGTACAAGTCCCGGCCGGAATCAAAAAGCTGCGGATGGCTACGCTTGCTCGCCTCGCAATAATTGACTCGGCAGTGCGTATAAACCGCAGTATGGCGGCCGGACGGATAATTAAGTAACAATTAGGCCTCAGGTGGGCGAGCGTGTAGCCAAGTGCAGCTGAGAGGGAGAAGGCACCATCGGATATAACGCCGTACACTTCTGCCATATGGACGGTTCGGCACCATCGCGAACGCCTGCGTTTCGGTGATGGTCTCGTGCGTTTAATGGTCAATTACGCCAATATCGGTCGACTTCAACGTCAGTTTAGTTAATTGTTCGTTAATTGTCTTTTTTTAAACTAGACTACCGAAGGGACAAACAATCGTAGCGATTACACTGACGGCATCAACTATGACTAAGTTGTTTAATAAAATTTCAGGTGTAAGCTGAACATTTTTATATTTATTATAATACTATTAAAAGAATTTAATGTTTTAATTGCGATATTATCAAAATCAATATCTTAATTTAGATAATTTTTATTTAGATTTCTAAATAAAAAAATTAATGATATTGAAGGCATCTACTATAATATTGCGCCTCCAATCAGTAAAATTTGTAAAAATACATAATGTTTTGAGATTCCTGTGATTGTTGAAGTTTCAGATAAAGTATCTTGTGCGCCTGTATAATTAACTATCATTGAGATATTAATTTTTCTATGATAAGATAAAGCTTTTAAGATAGCTAGAAAATGCTGTTTTGTTCATTTTTCATCTAATTAAAGTAACAAAAAGAAATTTATTAAATAATATACATATATATCATGAAACTTCACCTCTGTTAAATAACGCATGGATGCTGTAAAATAGACAAAGCCAAAAATTGCATCTGCTCCATTATGTTAAAGGATTAAAAGCTCGATTAAGAGGATAAGAGCCGTAAGCGAAAATCGGTAATTTATTTAGGTTCTTGATTTCTGTATGTCTTCTGCTGTATGTTTTCTGATTGCCTCCTGTCTCACTTTATCTCTGTGTTCCAATTACGAGTTGTCAATCTATTTATTTCTCCCTTGTTGCCTTCTTTTTTCATATTGTTATTTTTATTATTGTTCGTTAGTCGCATGAGCGTTCAACCACGAAAACGCAGCACCATACGCCGTAACGGTAACTTTCTCTAATTAATTTCTGTCTAACGATGCTCATTGACGCTCTACCGATGCATATAGTCGATGACAAAAGTGACTTGCTGGATAGAACATGATGCGATCACATAAATAAATTATACATGTATTAAGGTTACATTTGTTGCAGTCCGAAGGCTACAAAGTAGTCCGCATCATCACGCAACCATCACGCTATACATTTTGCAGAATTGCAGAATTAGATGTTTGTCTGAACTTTGACTGTGCGCACAATGGTAACTACAGTTTATGGTAACTAAATAGTCCGATTGAGGGTCTGTAATTCCTGGATTCCTAGAAATCCTAGAGTTTTGCAAAGAAAGAAATTATATATAGTGACGAATTATGATTGACTAGTCGAAGTCAATCACGGAGTCATAGCTAAGAAGCTAGAATCAGATTTAGTATCACAGTCATAATTGTGTGCAAAAGAGTTAATCGAAGTTAAAATCAAAGTATATACAGGCATAAACCTGCACATAAAAAAAATATTTTGCTGCTCCAGCTAGAATTATAGCTGTTTTTTGTATTTGATAGAAAATTATATATCATGCGCATAGAATTTATAGCACAAATCTAAATTCTATCTCTGTCATCTATACGATTAGGTGCAATAAATATCGCAGTACTTGCTAGAAATTTATCTATTCTAGCTATTTTTCGTACTTACATAATTTTCGCTATAACTGCAAGATCACTTTTTTAAGTGTGTAATCTTTATTTCGCTAAAATAAATAGCGTTTGTAAGAATAGTATCTCGAAATACTTCAAGAAACCCTTCCATTCTAATTTTTAACTGTTGAGCAATCAATTTTATAGCACAATATTTGATATTGTACAATATTATTGATCGACTGCAGGTTATATTGAGCTTCTAATATTGTTTGTTTTGAATTGTTTAAAATAGGTATCAGTAATATTAAAAATATTGAGCGTCTAAGGAGCTCTAACTGCTTTAAAACAAAACAAATCTAACAAATCCATTTAATTGCATTGCCAGATACACACTATTATTTGAGATAATATAAAAATTTATATTATTTATTGTAGAATTATAGCTAAGATCCGATACGTTAAAGTTGAGAGATATCTATTTATGTAAACTTTCCTCTTGTTCCTCAAGAAGAGAAAAATCATTGCCGTTTCGTACGTCGTAACTCGAAGATTAATCGTCAGGATTATATCATTCCTGTGCCGAATTACGTTTACGGGGCATAGATTGTCGCGCTCGATAAATCGTGTAAAGCGAATGAAATTTTACAGATTTGCTTTCGGGAGGAATTTTCCGATAATTCAATATAATAGGCGCGCGCGCACGAGCGCATGGTAATTGGTGTTAACGAACACGCTCTGCTGTCATTCACGACGGCGAAAATGATTGCGGCCGAGCGGAGCGTTTCCGGCTCACCGGCGCACTTCCGCGATAGAACAATGGGAGCGCTTAACGCACCGGCGAAAGTCGTTAGTTGGTATTATATTCGGTGCCGCGCGATGTGTGCGGCGACGACATGCGTTAATCTAATTTTCTGGACATCGATTAACGTACCCGCGGACAAAAGTGGCAATCCCGGTTTTATGGCGCTGCCAAACGCCCGGCAGCCGAATTGTACTTTCTTTTTCGATGAAATCATACCGCGAAATCACTCGCGCTTAATGCGGATCGACCAACCGTGGAATATTATGGTGATGAAATTTGTTCTGAATGTGCAATTTGCAGCATTTTTGCGATAATGTATCGTGATACGCGAGGAAGCATTTATATACACATTTATACACACAGATAGATAAATTCTGTAGCTTTTATATAAAGGTTTAAAAACTGGATTTATTTTTGTACTACGTATAGATCTTAACTTGGACATCGCTCTCTTACTTTAAAAGTGAAGCAACTCAAACGTAATTTTTAAGTTTATTGAAATGAATGAATTAAGTAAACATTATTCTATCAATTATTACAACTTAATTCTATAAAAAATTATATTATTACATAATAATTATTACAACAGAATAGTTTAAAAAAAATTATTAAAATTGTTATAATTAAAAAAGTGGTGGTTTTTAAGCGTTGTGAAACAAAAACATTTGATTATATTTAAAAAATATTTTTTTTACCTATATTTATATTTTTGGCTATATTATTTAATTAATCAATAATTTTCTTACAATAATTTTATGTCAAAAATTGAAAAATAGGTTTTTTTTTCCTCTTTTTGAAAAGTTTAATTTTTTAAGTTATGCTTTTGACATATAAGGGATGTTTTAGTAATATATATATAATTGAATGAGAGAGAAAAAGAAGCCAAATCTTTTTAGACACAAAAAAAGAAATGTTCGAGAAGAAAATTGTCTATTCAAATAGCACATCTGTATCCAAAATGAAAAGATTTTTAGCGAATGATACATGAGCTTTTCTTAGTTTCACGCAAGAAAACTATCTAATAGGCACATTCACACGTAGATATAATTTCAACCATGCTTGACAGGTTAATCTAATTTTTGCTAGGCATCATTAATCGAGAGAGCCGAATATAAAAGGTAGCTGTTCAATGGCATGTCGGACAAACGTTGCAACCATCTGCCGCGTTAGTTTCGCTTCTTCAATGACACGGGACTGTTACTTTCTGAAATTCACGTTGCTTTTGATCGCGTTCGAGATGAATTTTTTACATTTTTCATTTCTTCTTTATAATTTCGTCGATTCTCAAATAAAAACGAACAAAAAGAGAATAGACAACCGCTACTGTAATCGTCGAGAAGTGAGTATGTGGATGTGTCAATGGTCAAAACCGTGATTTCAAAATCCTCAACCTCGGTCTATGGCCAAAGACGCCGCGGGCACACCGAGGCGGAGAAAAAAACAATGTCTCTGAAAATTGGACGGAATTAGTGAAAATTCTCGTGATTGTATGGAAGCTACTCGGACTAAGAGATCCAATTACCGGTTCCATTCACGTTATACCTTTTCGGAGGGAGCCTCCCCTCCGGGCATAAAGTCCCAAAATCTCTTTTTAATGATTACCACGTCGTTTCTCGATTCCGTGTTTCTTTCTTCAAATCCACGTCACATCCGGCACCGATTTCAAGTGAAATCGAACGCCTGCGCTTCATTCATGTCGCACGAAATTAATTGCCGGTTACTTTCATGCGTCACGCATGTATATGTATGTTTAAAGATTACGTATAAAAATTATATAATCAATAAATGAAACCTAACAGTGGATAGATACAAATTTCCTCATGTATATTACAAAATAAAATAAAATTATTTTGTTTCTTTCTCGTAAAATTAATAAATGAGTAATATGGATCATAAATTTAATTAAAACTAATCTAATCTAATCTATGTAATTATTAGAAATCATTCCTGAATAAATTTATGAAAACGTCTTCTAATTAATAGAAAATGTAATAATATTACTTGACTATTATGTTACTTTGCTTACACATTAAAGACTATAATTCCATATGTTACAAGTAAATGCCGTACATATAGGAAGATGAGCAATGACAGCATATACCAAGCATTGAAATTGATTATTTCGCGGTCTGACAATGTATACGTTAAATGAACGTATCGAATGGAAAACTCGGTGGCGAAACGGTGCATTTAAAAATCGATTTGCGGCCTCGAGAGCCTGTGATTTCGGTCGATAAATTAACGGCCTCTTGTCAGGCCCGGTTGGTGATTACCGCGGATTTCCGTGCGAGCTGTACTTTACCAATTTTCTCGATTACCGGCATGAAAAGCCCCTTAAGTGACCGTCTATCAGGCTAACCTCCGAGGGTTCCGGGTCGGCGCAGAAAGCGATGAATTATCCTGTCTCAACGGCCTCGCAGTCAACCTCGAACGATTTTCCTCACCTTTCTCGAAAAGATCCCGGAAACAACAGTAATTACAGTGACGAAATACCTGCGAACCACCTTAAAAGAAATCTGCCGCTTCGTAACCGCCCTGTAGAGTAACAGGTGCCATCCACCTGCCAGAAATTTCCAGAGTGCTAAATACAGGTTTAAACACTCTTCCCAGAAAAAAAAAGGAACACAATTATAGGAATTTTCCTATTTCTATTAATTCGCTGGCCGATACATTAAAAAAAAAAATGCTTTGCAGTCTTTGCTTTCAAGTTCATCAGATTCATAAGACTTTGGAGACATGTAAGAAATTAAATTATCGAAATATCTAATTATCTAATTAATTTAAAAAGTTATTTGTTTAAATATAAGAAAAATATACGTCAATTGTGAATAAAAAGTTTTGAAATACGAAATAAGTTGATAAATAATTGCGGTGTAATAAGAATACAGGAATTTCAATAAATTTTGTCATGTAATCTGCAGTGAAAAATTTTTCCGTTAATATTCCTAACTGCTTTACAATAAATCGTACAAAACCCGATTAATCGTGGACAATTATGAGCAACAAATCCGTGCCGGGCGGGCGTTAATGAGTGTCGCCGGAAGTGTACACTGCGAGTACACAGAGGTAGACGGGGGCGGCCTTCTCCCCCGCCGCAACTTCCGGTTTGCTTGGGGGCTCGCGAAGGGGACAGAATGCACCGGTGCCGTACCGCGATAAAATCGTCTAATTGTTTCACTAAGCGTATGTGAATGTCCAACACGCGTGCGTCCGCCGCAAGTAGAGTGCCATTGCGTGCGTCACGTTCCAACCATAGCAGTTGGTCTTCCAATGAAAAAGCAGTACCGATTTAAACCAGTTGGTATAATAATATTTTACAACCCGTATTTTATCTTTATAATACGTTCAATTTCGAATCAATGAATGAACAATGTTCATAAATGAATAATGTTTTAATATCGAATATAAATTTTGTATTATGTCAACCACGAGAAAGAAATCTTCTCTTAAATAGAAAACTTGAATTAATTAAAATAATAAAAAAAAATATTGCTAAACGGAATGATAATAACGATGATAATTATATTTAATAAAAATATTACGGCAAAATAGAGAGAAAAACAATAACGTGCAATATTTCTCGACAAACTCGGCAATAAATACTACTTATAAGAAAGTTACATTTAAAATAAAAAATTAAGATAAGAAATAATTATAATTTTATACGTTTTATAATTTATTACGTTACCCAATTATATTCTTTTTACTTACCTTTGATAGCGAATTTATAAATTTTCTTTCTTGAGCAGATGTGAATTTCGATAAAACACGCATCTATTATAAAAAAAAAACTTATAAGTATGATATGTATTAGGAGTTTGAAATAAGAAAGAGATTCTACGTAAGTCTACGCCAGTGTACCGAATTAGCTTGCTCCTTGGAGCGTGGAGTGTATAATAATTACTGCAACTAAGTAACGCAACTCGAGATAAGCTTCTCTCGAAGAAGCACAGTGTAATGGCACTATCGTGCTGAATGTACGCATGCTTAATGAAGATAATTTGTTGAAATCATTTTATCCCACATTACGTATAGTGCTACGCTGAGAAGAGACAAAATTATACAGCGTTCCTCTCATATTATGTCGCGTAAACAATTTTGTGATCTAAAACATTAATAATGGAAACTAAAATATACAATAATTACGATAAAAATAGATATATTCTGCTAATGGAATAAAATAATATCCAGACATACAATAGTTCTTTCATATCATGAAAGATTTATTCAAAGATCAATTAGCGTAATTTTGTTTGAAATACATTAATTTCCAGCTAATTACAATAAAAATACATGTTTGCTTTAGAAAAACGTTATTTTATAAATATCAAATTTCTCTCACGCAATACTATATCACGCATTTTTTGTGTTTAAAAAGTTAATATTTGACACAAGTAATGTACATTTTGTAAAAACAATTATTTATTTATTTCCATTGCGACAAAATTTGATTCAAATAATGAAATTAAACTCAAAACGATTCAGTTAACGTTTTATAGTCGTAGTTCGTAACAAAATTTTTATTAATTATTCTAAATCGCAATCTATGCACTTTTATGTTTGACATCGATTTTACCTATTCAACTGACCAACATTCGAAATGGCCTTATAAAACTTGATGAAAAGATAGCTCTTGACGAAAAAATTGTTTTATTGTTTCTTTTTTGTACGTAAGTTGAGAGAGATTCACGTACCTATAAATAAATCAAAGAAACGCATGAGGAGTCTTTCATAAGGCTACGTATATACATAATTAGGAGTTGTACCTCTTTCATAGTGAGGCGATAAGCCGCGATCATTATTCCCGTGTTTAGATAACTGTAGAGTGGCCACGGATTCATGGGATCTTTGTGGTCGCTAAAAGGACAGAATTTATACCCACAGCTATTCCAGCTGGCACTGTCTAAAGTGCCTCTAAATACCATTTTCTGGGACAAATTATATACCGTGACACGCTAACAGCTGCACCTTGCGATACATTGTTTTTCTACGTACTAACAAAGTGAATAATATAGGACACAATGAAAAAAAAAAAAAAAAGAATTATGCATTCATGCGTAAATAGTTACGAGCGAGTCTTCTTATACATCAGATATGAACGATTGAATTTTTTTCTCCACTGAAATTTAATCGAGCGAATATATGTACATATACATATCTTTTGTACATAAATTTTGACATAAAATATCTTATATAATAATCGAGTCTCGAATTAAGAATTTTATTTAGTCACATATTTTGACGTTTTTCTCGCAAAAAAATCATTTCATATTTTAATAAAAAACATCGTACTACTTATTAAAAAACTTATTATTATCTAAAGAGTTTTGTTAAATCAATTGCGATTTAATGGCTTTTGACAGCTACAGGAAAAAAAAAACGGTTTTTTTTGGGGAATTAAAAAATTTAACTATATATAGATACAGATTTAAAAATAATTTTGCAAGCGTAAGCAATGCTGCAAAAAGATTTGACATTCTAGCAATTAACTTGAGCGTTCTACATAATTATTTTAATGATCTAATAAAATAATAGCTGTATCTAGCTTAAATTTTTAAATATTTAGCAAAACCGTTCTTTACGTGATATAAACATGTACAATTTTTATGTAGAATCTTAGAAAGCCAATAAGATTAAAAAATTCTTTGGCATGGACAAGCAAGAACAGTTTCTGTAATAGACTATCTACTTATATATAATACAACAGGCAGATCAACTCACGAATTACAACCAATCAAGACCATAACGTCCCCTTTGCTCTTGGACTACGATGCAGCTTCTTTGTTCCATGGGGACCGTTTTGTGTAGGAACTCCGATCTCGAACTCGCGTTCCCATGCGAGATATAGAGGCGGCGTGATCATTATAAAAATTAAACGACGTTCATGCGATTGATTATTGAAATTACATATCATTCGAGCGCGTTCGCCGTTTCTGCGGAGCGTCTCCCCTTCGACGACGACAGGGTGGCGATAGGGAGAAGAGAAGAAAAAAAGGACGAACGGGGTGAAAAGCAACGTATACAGAAGGAGATGTGAGTATCCCGACGGCGGCGACCGCGTGTACGTACGCGGGTATATCAATGTGTGAAGGCGGATCGGGTTTTATTCGTGCGCATCGTCGAGCCACAGACCTTAATAAGTCGTTTTCGAGAGATAATCCGCGGCGGGTGTGTCATTTCATTTCTTGTAATTTCGTGCTCGACGCGCCGCGGAATGCTACGTATATGTGTATCTGTGTGTGTGTGTGTGTGCGTGTAGTTGTACAACCCAGCAAAGGGTGCTTCCCCTTCAGGGCCGGCAACGTCAGTGACAGCGATAGAGAGATCGCATAGATCATCTTTTTTACAAATCATAAAGATATATCTACTTCGATCAGTTATAGCAATAAAGGTATTGAACTTTTGTCGGGAGAAAAATAGAAATGTGGGATAAAGCGAGAATTCGAGATGGATAATTTTGATTCTTTTTTTCTAAAAAAAAAAAAAAAAATATATAAAATTTTTCAATGTGATTGATCTGCATGGCGTATAATAATATTGTGTTGTCTGGAAAAATTATACGGACTCTTAAGCAAAACACAAATTAAAACATTTTTTTGGTTAAAAATAATTTTAATGATATATATATCATTTTATTTCACAATATTTGTCCATCTTTTGGATAATTTCATAATTCCTCTCTCTCGTAGAAGTCCTGGGTTTTTGAACGTCATCTGAAAAATTCGCACAAATTTTCCAGACAACCCAATAAGTTTATTTGTAGATATTTAATTCGTAGATTAAATATCTACAAAGCCTGTTAGAGTTAAAAACATATAATTAATTCTATATTTCTCTCTCCTCTTCTATTAGTGCCTCTTTTATTGGAAAAGCTTTGTCGGAACATTAATTTATTAATTTTTGATTATAGTAGAAAAAAATCACGAGTACTTTAAATTTAGTACCAGGATTTTGTATCAGGCGTGATTTTCCAAACCTGTTCTCTATCGTTTACCTATCTTTGTTGTCCTTGCAGCTCCTTCTTTCGCCTAAAGGCACCAGATTATACTCATTCAGTGATTTCGGCCGGTTCTTTCAGTACCTTTCTTTTTCTCATTCGACTCTTCATTGAGAAGAGGATCGTGTGTCGTTCTCTCCTCGTCGTGTCTCTGTCTGTCTTCAACTTGCTCCAGGCATCTCTGTCGCCCCGGGAAACCTTTCATTCAGTCGTTCTGTGGAGAAGCGGTTCCAAATGTTGGAGAATGAGGACGCCACGCCGGCGGCCAATGTCAATCGGAAGGAGACAGGAGGAGTTAGAAGAAATGGGTCTGGCAGTCTAGCGTTGCAGCTTGAAAATTAGCTCGGTGTTGTACCTGTTTTCGATGTTCGACTACGTCCTTTGCGTGGGACGACGACAGGTCCCAAAAGCCTGGCGCCAAGCGGTTCTGTCTAGGATCAGACCTCTATTTGGAGATCTCGTTCGCGTGACGTAATGACAATAACGAGTGGTCGTAGTGCATGAGGATCGATAATCCGACCGGATTACATCAATCAGAAGGGCGGTCGTTCGCGTTAAATCAGTGATGTTATCGGCAGTGATTTTGGTCAGTCTCTTTTAGCGCGCCTTTGCGTGCACGAACGTTTTGATTCATAAGCCGTGAAGGCGTATAATAATTTGTTACAAACGTATACGCTATACCAGAAGAGATTAATACTTTTTTTCCTTCACTCGTAAAATATAATGTAACCATGTATGTTGTATGTAAATTCAGAAGCATACGAAGCGATTTTTCATGCTAGATAACATGCGATCTAATAAATTACTAAAAATACTGCGTTCTGTGCGGAGCAATTTTAATAATTTACTAAATCACGAGCTAGCATGAAAAATCACATCGTGTGCCTCTCGCTTTAGATATTCTGATCTTCGAGTGTTTACTCGACAAATATATTTAACTAATAATAAGTTTATTTATAGAATGAGTTTTTGATAAAGTTCCAACGTGTGGCAAAAGATGAGCCTTTAATAAAACTCATTTCTCGTGTAAGGTATTTTATATTAATATTAAACGTTTTATATTTGTTGCATTCCTTCTCTCTCTGTCTCTCTCTCTCTCTCTCTCTCTCTCTCTCTCTCTCTCTCTCTCTC
Organism: Trachymyrmex septentrionalis; assembly: GCF_001594115.1. NCBI lineage: Eukaryota > Metazoa > Arthropoda > Insecta > Hymenoptera > Formicidae > Trachymyrmex > Trachymyrmex septentrionalis. The sequence continues at coordinate 555,868 of NW_017306160.1, forward strand.
ACTCTAACTTTCTCTTTCTCGCTTTCTTTCTCTCTTCTTTCCCAGTGATTCGAGAAACATATACCTGATGCCAAGCGGGTACGAATTAGGGCCGAGTTAACAAATTGGTCCTCCAAACTGGTACGTAAACGCGAGGTCCCCGCGCCCACGCTCCCCCCGAGATAAAAGCGAGCAAGGTGCGATCTTCGGCCATTCTCTATCCTGTCGAGCTCTTAAGATAAGAAAAATGGACGATAACGCTCGATTTAAGGTCTAATAAAAACATGAAATGCATTTTAGCGAAATTAGATTTAAAAAAAAAACGACGACGTCGGTGGAACCTGTTCGCGTGCTGATGAATAATAAAGTATCCGCACACATGGCTATACGCCACCATCGTTTATCTCACGCCTGAGTAAAAAATACAGTATCGATACTTGCATATATATTATATATACGCGAGTACATAATAAATTTCAAAAAATTAAATAATAAAAAAGTAATAAGTTTCTATGACATGATAGTAAAAATTTTACATAATAATGAAAAGGAAATATGGAAATGAAAAGGAATAACGGAAACAATGGAAAGGTTTTTGGTTGAAATATCCAAAAATTTAGCTAGATCTGAAAAACTTCGTTGGACCATCAAAATAATTATTATAATAGAATGCTGAAAAAGAGTTGCTGGAATATTAAGATTTTTTGGAGTATTGCTCATTATTCTTAAATATCCTCAAACGTCATTATTTTAATGTCCAATATTTTCAGAAAATATTATTTTCAGATGTGTATCTATAATAGTTAAATGTGCAGATATGTATTTTAGCAAAACCGTTCTTTCCACGTATCTTTTATCGTTGCGTGTTAATAGTTTACTTCTATGACAGTGGATAAGTATATATAACAGTAAATAACAAAATTATCTTGATATAAAAAATGTATATATGTATATTACAGAGAGATATATTTCGAATTTTAGAGAAAGAGTTACTTCTTACTGCACGCTTTTACCGTACGATCCCATCGTTTTTAGCCTCTCCATTATGCTAGGACTATTCAAACAATATTATTACACGGGATATTATCAAAATATTCGACATCATTATTCCACGAAAAACACTTAATGCGTGAGGAACGATAACGTGTCGATCATATACCGAATTACAATGAGTCAGCCGAATTAACCCCGCGCGATGAAGCTGACGCAGGAGGCGCGGACGAGGTACACCGAGAAGAAAGATCAGGCGGAAAGGGAGATAGGGGGAGGTAGAGAAGGAGGGGTGTTCATGGAGAAAGGAGTAACCAGCCTGCTCGCTGGCGGGGAAAGGAAGTCGGGGGAGCGACTCAAATTAAATGCCGCTGAAACAAAAAATGATCGGGTAATGACAGCGCCGGGGCTCACCGGACAGTGGCTGCGGGTATCTCTGGGTACGTCGACGGTAGAGGGGCCGAGAGAGGACCGTGTGATTACCCATCGACCAATAGCCGTGCTCAGAGCGGCCATCATGGTCCAGTGGAGACGTGCAATCACGCGGTTCTTCAGCATCTTCGCCAAGAGGAGACGCTATGGTTTCGTCTTCCCTCGCACGGTTACATAGTTACGTCCGATAGAACTTTGCGCTCGTAGGTTTGCATTCATAGCGAACGGAATTAATATAGGCATGTAGGCAGTAGGAATAGAATTTCCCTGTAAGGCAGCTGAACGCCGACGTCAATCACAATTCTGCGGTAGGAGTAACGAGTTCACGCCGCGTATAAATGCGTTAGCGGTTAACGTGTCGACATCGAAGCAATAGGATGTATCATAAACATACGTTCTATTAGATGAAATTTAAGAATACATCACGTGTATAGTCTTTGCAAAAGTGGACTGGAATTGGAAATTTCAATTTTCTATATATATAAAAATGAACGTTGTATATGCATACAGAACAGTTCAATATAAGAGATCAATATTTATATTTAACAATATAATTTTATAATTTAAATAAAATTCGACTCATTTTATTTTAATTGTTTTTTAAGAACTCGTCCACTTTTTTTTTAAAATAATTTTTTATCCAGATTCTGCATAAATTGCCGTCAAATTTCTTACATTATTTTCACAAATATAATATCGAAAAATGTGTAATTTTTTTCATTTTATTAAAAAATACCCAACATCCTTAAGCGTGTTTAAACAGCTGGAAGATCAATAGAAACAGTAAAGAAAAATTAATATTTAAACAATAGGAGTGTCACGATTAAAACGAATTTGGAATAAGTTACGTGATTAATTAATTATCGAAATCGAAACGAGAAACATTGGCCATGCTAATACACATTAGCGTTGATTAGGATGATCGATAGCATTCATGTCGGAAACGTCACGGCGTGATCGCCGCGCATGAGATTGAAGCGATGCTAAGAGGAAACGGCGGCATTTTGGCAAGGTGTAATGTGGTTGCGCAAAAGTAAAACTAGATAATGGCCGCTTTCACGTACTGTAGCTTCGCATAGTGGCGTGCCGAACGTACGTAATGTAACAAGTCCGCCTTATCTGAGAGTCATCGCCGGTAAGCAGCGAGCTTCATAACGCTAATTACCAGCTTCGGGGTTCTCAACCTCGGAACAACGTTGATTGAGCGTTTCCAGGCGGTTAAGAGGTTTCTAGCCTCGCTAGAAAGATCACACGTTTGATGTATGCGTTACAAAACTACATCATCAGCGTCTTTGTAATTACACAGAGGAATACACCGCGAAGAACGCACGATTGTATTAAACGTAATTACAAATCCGATAAATTTAAATTCCTAGAACAAAAAAAATACATTTCGCACGAAGAAGTAATTTCATCGCCAATTGCCAGACTTTATTCCTTTATATCTTCGAATGAAAATGTTTTGCGAAATTTTTTTGTCGCATGCTATTTTCTTTAGTAAAAAAAGAAAGAAAGTTAAATAAACTTTAATCCAAAATAAAAATATTTAAAAAATTATTTTTTTCGTATAAATTTGTTTTTTTTTTTTTCTTTAATTTACATAAAACAAATTTTGATATTAATTTATAGAAATAAATATTGTCACCACAATAAAAACATTTGAATATCGAGAATAAAAATTATTTGAAACAGTTTTATAAAAATTTGACTAATAGCATTTAGGATATCTTGATAGGAATTAATAATGCCTTATTAATTTTGAGACAGAAGTTCTTCCTTAATTACGCGGTCGACCGAATCAGTGTGCGCGTGCAGCGATCTAATTTAAAAAGTAAAATGTCTTGAGGCAAGCTGACAATGAGAGCCGCGACTTATGAGAGGTGCATTTTTACTTTAACGATAACACTTAAGGCTGTGTGTAATTGCATCCTGTCTTTAAGGTCCGTCCACACGTAGTCGCTCACGCCTCAAAGGATCTCACGCACTCTCGTGCACTACCTGACGCAACATTAAGTGCATTACGCGCGATTTACGCAGGAACGAATAATAATCTTCCGGGGTCCACAATCAACGATATTTTTTTTAGTGTCAGCAATGCAAACGTAGCTAAGCAGAAAAATGTTAGAAGATGTTTTTTTTCCCTATATTTCACGTAAATATAAAATTCTTAATAATTTTAGGACGTGTAAAAATATTTCAAATATCTCTAGAAGATATATGTATATCAAGTTCGCTTGATGATCGATTGGAATCGTGAAGATAAGTTTTTATATTATAACGTAAGTTCGCGCCTGTATGTTATTCCTGTATTTATGGTACCTTACACGTGCGTGTGCGTTGCGTCGATGCGTGTGTATGCGTGTGTACGTGCTCTCCTATCTTCGGCTCATCGCTGCAGATTTCACTCGGCGCTCGTGTGAAACGCGGATAATGACGAGTACCGTCGACGGTAAGATAGCCGACGCTTAATAACTCGTTAATTATCGTTTTAGGAAATCCGCGCACACATAGTGGAGGCGTCCAATTACTTTACGTAACTCCCGTGCGTTCATTTCTCCGGCGGTCGCGGTAATTGGTTTAATTGCATTTCGTAAAGGAGGAAGGATTCGAGATGGAAAGGTGGCGACTCTCCTGACGAGAGCGACAGAAGAAAGACCTCTCTTTAGCGTTTGTGCCAGAATACCGTATTACCGTTAGGAAAAGACAGAGAGAGGGGGGTGAGGAGGGGGAGGAGCAAGAATTACAAAATGTTTGCGATTCCGCTTAATTGTACAAGATGCTCTAATAACTTAATAAAAAAAATTTTATAAAATAAAAATTTAAACGATAACAATATCATTACGAAAAAATTTAATTCAATGATAAAAAATTTTAATCAAATTTTGAAAGAATTGCGAAAAAGTATTACAAATACTGGTTTAAAAATTAAATATTGGTGCGTTTCAGAACTAAACTCCTCTACAGATGCATTTTGATTTTCTATTTTCTACACACGGTATTTACGAGTTCAAAAGTAAAATCCGGAATCTACTGTTTCGTAACATTTTATTAATTGTAGGAGTTTAAGATATTTTAATATATATCGTATTTCCATAGGTAGAGCAATGTATGTATATGTATATTCTAAATAATCTAAATAATCTATATTTGCGTGTTTCTTTGGGAAACACTCTTATTTTATGATAGAAACTCTACGCAAATCTATGATTGGCACGATTAAACGAGTCGCGCATGTACATCAGGACACAGAAAATTCTTCCCAACTAAGGACTCCCCTAATGATAACTCAGCGCGATACTATCTCGCAGGAAGTCGTGAGTGTGTTTCGCCGTCGACCGAAAGTAATAAAAAATGTTAAGGTACGTAACAAAGTATCGCGTGATACAAAAAGAGGAAGGAGGTCGACGAATCGCGATTAAAAAGACTGTCTTAATTACTTTACAAGGTTCCTTAATTCTCCATTTGATATTTTGTCCTGAAGAATGAAGAGAGTTTCCAAGAATCCGCTTTCTTTTTTTTCTACTTTTCTTCTTAATTATTTTAAATTTCTAGGCTCGTTTATATCTAATTTAAAATGTTATTAAATCCCGTTATATATATTTTTATTCATTTTCAAATTTCTTCCCAGTTTTTTTCATGAACATATTATATTTTTGCATATATTATTTTACATTAATTACAGATTGCATTATATTCATATATCACTTCCTTACTTCAGAAGTGACACAACTAAAAAAATACGATTTTCGAGTTATTATCTCATAAAATTAAAAATAAATACTATCCTATCAATTATTAAAAGTAAATTAACTTAATTTCATAAAAAATCGTCAATGTCGTCACAAATCAAAAAGAATATCTTTTTTATAAAACAAAATTGATGAAAATCACATTTTATCGTGTCATTAAGAATATATTCTCTTTGTTGATAATTTGAATAGTCAAAAGTTTTCTACCAAATTAAAAAATAGATTTTCCCTTTTCTGGGAAACTTAATTTAGTTGTGTGTCACTTTTGAAGTAAGGGAGTAAGCAATATTCTTAACAATGTCACATTTGAAATTATATTTTTTATTATTATCTCCCTGTAATTAAGCGTCTCAAAGTTAATCAAAATAAATTTGTTATTAAAATTAAATCAGTACGTTTCGGAATATAATTAGCGTGAAAAAGAAGTGGAGAACGGTTTGTATTGAATTCAGCCGTAATTATTTATATAGCTCTCGCGAAACTGTCTGTAAGTAATACAAAGATGCACAGCGTGGGCTTTAAGAAAAACTACGATCTACGATAAAATCAGTAGAATTGATACAGTGTAAATATATCGCGTGAAAAGATAACAAAGAACACGCGAAATGCGCTCCCGGTCTTTTTTGTTGGCGTGTATAGAGAATTTAATTCGCTCATCTTTTATTCCGCGCTTCCGTTCATCTGGCATTATCCTGAATCGCGCCGCAACGGGAGCGCGAAATCCTAACAATCGCGCGATCATCCGATTTCGGGTATTTATACGTTGCCGTTATGCCGACGGATACGATTTTACAAGCGCACACGGGACTTTTGACAATTTCATGCGACCTAGTTGCGCATGAAAACTCGTCAAGACAGTACATTAGTAACGAGCGCGCATGCAGAATTAACATTAGTTATCATAATACTTACGGTAATCTGCATTAATGTAACCTGTAAAAAAAATGCGCACGATGCTGCGCACCAGAAAAATCGCAACAATGACGACCGAGAGCTTGTCAGAACTGACACGTATATTCCGCACATTATCGATGGTAATTACTTGAAAAATATTCCACGATAATGTATGAGAAAATATTTTATAATAATAATAACGGCAATAAAATACACAATCGTGAAGTTGCTATTTTCTGTTTCTGCTTAGAACAACCGTTTGACTCCAGTTTAATGCCATAACATGCCGATGCAAAAAGTTAGATAGCATTTGATAAGTTCAAAACAGAAATAAATATAAATGCATTCGACCGAGAGCTTTGTGTTAATCATATAGTACAATCTTAAATATAACTGCAACTTGTAACAATTGAATTAATTTTTTTTTTGTATTATCTGATAATTTTAGATACGATAAAGAAAACCAGGAACAAAGTTAGATGTTTTACCAATACATTATATATATTCTTATATTAAATTAATTTAATTTAATTTATTTCAGATATGACTGAGAGAGAGAGAGAGAGAGAGAGAGAGAGAGAGAGAGAGAGAGAGAGAAACTTTCGTCAACACAATCATTCTGATAATTTTATATTAATCGAAAACTTCATACAACGTAAAAAGAAATATCTTGCATGCTCGATTCATTTAAAGCGCAGGCAGCATATAAAAGCACAAGAGAACATATCTATAGCAACATATACTTATTCTGAAATCACGCTTACAAAAATGCTTGTCCATATCGTGCTGCAATTATTTGGTCGATCGTCCTCATTGCAAGCCCCCGACCTTCGGGGTTGGATAAAGCGTTTCTAGCGCGTCGCCCATCGAAATTTCGGACTTCTACAGTCCAGTGCCGTCGATTAACGCCACCCGGCGATAAATCACGGCGTGGGCCTTTTTCTTGCCCCCAATATTTTCGGCACACTTACTGCACGCCGGCGACGCCGACATTATGTCGGTTTTAACGGCGTATAACGTTCTTAACAAGAAGATCGCGTGTTACGCTCGTGTCCCAGGGTCGCCGGCGATCAAGGCGACCAATGTACGGTGTGCGTGAGTGTACAGGGTGTCCCGGAGACGGGAGGTAACACGCGAATGCTTTGCCAGTTTCTAGATTCCGGAGTTGATTTTGTGTGAACAGTGTCGTATCGAAAGACGTAGATCTGATTCTCGATCGTTATCTAGATGTGAACGCGTCATAATTTGCACGGATCTCATTTACATATATTACAATCTACGAAGACGAAATAATTCTTACGTAATTTTTTGCTCCTTCTAGTTTCATTACGTCAGTTTAGTTCATCAAGATGATAATGAATAGTTACGTTCATATTTTACACAATTTAAATATCAGATTTCGTAATAATATTCTATTTTCATAATAAATCCTATACAGCTATACACTCTAAAGCCTTGAGGCTCCAGTAAAGTTTCAAAAATCTATTATTGATAGAATTAGTAAGTAGAGGAGTTATGTTTTTCAGTATTATAATTATAGACTACGCGAAAAGAACAGTTTTGTTGACGTATCTAAAAATTTAGATATAGATTTAAAAATAATTGTATATTGAATCATCAAAATAATTAACGTATAATAAAACGTTTAAGCATTGGTGATAATGCTGCAAAAAGTTTTAACATTTTATTATTTAACAACCAGTTTGATCGTCCTGCATAATTATTTCGATAATCTGAATGAAATCATTTTTAGATCTATAATTAGCTAAATTTTCAGATACTTCAGCAAAACTGTTATTTCCATATACTTCTGAGTAAATAGACATACTTTTCATTTATGATCGATTAAATAATATTAATCATAATGTGGTAATTTTTCGAGCATTATAATGAAAAGCTGACGAAATCCTTCCAACCCCTGTGTGGTGATTACATATATATAAATCATAAACGTGTACAGTTAGGGTTAAGGAGCATAACTTTCCCAGTTTTTTTTTATTAAAAAGTATATAGTATTTTTTACTGAAAATTTTATTTGCGGAATTTTTTAGCAAAATGTATTTATATCTTTTTTTAAAATATCTTGCATTGTTTATAGCAGATATATCATGTTTAACTTTTATTTAAAAATCTCGCGCTGTGTGTGTGTGTGTGTGTGTGTGTGTGTGTGTGTGTGTGTATCTTACATTGTTTGATGCATACTATGGCGAGTTAACGAGCAAAAACGTACATGTGCCTGCGATTGAACGTTATGCGTGCGAGAGAATCGTTAGCGACGAAAAGACAGAAAAATCGTTTCCAACGATTATGTTTCGACAGTTTAGAACAATCAGCGGTTGGGATAACTGCCACTAGCAGTCAAAAGATCGATTTTGAGCTTATTAGTGTTTCTATTGGTTTCATTTTGTGACGAGCGACATTATTCCAATTTTATCATTAGATCACATCCAAGAAAAGATTGCGCTTTAAACTAGCATATATCTTTGAAACAAAAAAATCATCGAGGCTTATGAAGAATCACTTTATAAGAACGGAATAATTGTTTCGATTTTATTTGAATAAAGATCGAAAATAAAATCAACTAAAAAATAAGAAAAAAATAATTTTAACGCCGAATATATTATTGACATGATTAAACGTGTTTGAAACATCATCTTAATTTCTCCTCAGGAGAAAATAGTCGAAGAGGGAGCGGCGCCGCACCGGAAATACGATGACGTTTCGCTCCTCAGCGGACAATGGCGCACCGGAGGAAGTAATTCGCCGGAGGACTTAGTCGGCGGTGCTGTTTAGACTTGGGGTGTTTGCCAGCGTAGTAGGAGCATTGTCTTGACAACTTAGCGGTTATTTTACACGCTGTTAGGTCGGTAAGCTAGCCGCGAGTTTACCGCTGTTTCTATGCTAATGAGCTCGAAGCCAGCCAGCGACGCAAAGACGGAACCCAGAAGACGAGAGCACGAGAGGGTCTCACTCAGCACTATCCGAAGTAAAAGGAGAGAACGAGTCTTCTACGGAACCTCAAACGGTTTAACTGTAATAGCTGAAACTTGGTTCTGTTTACGCGGAGAGCAACTCCCGGCAAAACGGGCTCTTGGCAAGTGCATGTATCTTATACGTTTGGGTTTGCAAAGGAACTTCTCAGGTACACTTAGCACCTCGTCACCTTGCTTTTCTGCATCACCTTTTAGATAAAGACGTCGGGACTTGTCTTTGGCCTGGGTCTTTTACAGTAACGAGCATGTTAATGAGTTAATCTACAGACCAAGTCGAAGGTTGGAATTTACGTTAACAATGGATGCGTTTAGTAAGCATAGTTCATCATATTTATGTGGAAAGTTTGAAGTATCTAAAAATTTAAATAGATACAGATTTAAAAATAATTTTGTTGGACTATTAAAATAATTATGTAAGAAATTCAAGCATGATAAATAATACTGCAAAAAATGTTGACATTCTAGTAATGAATTTGAATGTCCTACGTAATTATTTTAATGGTCCAACAAAATTTATTTTCAGATCTATAGCCAAATTTTTATATACTTCAGAAAAAAAGTCTTTTTTGTATGTATCTTTCTTATAAATTCTATTCTAATTCTACAATATATTCATTTTACATATTAAAAATAACAGAATTAAAAAACGTGATTTTTGAGTTATTGAAATGACAACCATGATAACAATTGAATTTTATTGAAATGAATTAAATATTTTTAATTTAAACATTAGTCTATCAATCATCAAAAGTAAACTAATTTATAAAAAATCGTCACAATTTAAGAAAAATAATTTTTTTAAAGATTATAAAATATTAAAAGAAATAAAAATGACATTTGCTCGTATCATTAAGAATATTTTTTTTTTTGATGTTATTTGATTAATCAATAATTTTTTGTTGAGTTAAAAAATATGTTTTTCCCCGTTCAGAAAAATTTAATTGTTTCAGTTGTTTCACTTTCGAGAAGTAAGAAAGCGATATGTAGAATTTTGAATTATTAAAGATTATTATTAAGTACACATTTAGAAGATTAGGAGAAAAGACTGAAATGCACTCTTCTTTATTTAATTAAGAAAAATAGAAAGGATAAATATATACTTTTAAGCGACAGCATACCGAGATGTATGCATAATCAGCATAATAGCTGATAATCATGTACAACATAACAGTTTATTTACACTATTTATAGATAATTTACGTATAATTCCTTTTCTGCGCGGAATTAATATCGCTTGAGACTACTACTTAGGTATATATTTCTATTTCTGATATTGTACGTATTTGTGTACTTGTTCATATTCTTGGCACTGCTAGAAGTTATATTGGGATAATGTATGTGTGTATGTGTGTGTGTGTGTGTGTGTGCGCGCGCGCGCGCGCGCGCGCGTGAGAGAGAGAGAGAGAGAAAGAGAGAGAGAGACTTGACTTGAAAGCGTCTTTACTCCGTGGAGGATTAACGCATACGCGTGCACAATATATATATTCGCCGTTACAAGAACGACGCAGGCAATTTCGGATGACTAAAACTAATACAGAGGCATACGCGGTGGCTGCTTACCCGTTGTAACTAGTAGCAAAACGAGCGCTTGGGAAATGCGCGCACGTAACTGGTTTACACGTATCTAGCTCGCTGCTCGTGCATACCGATATATGTGCCGCATAGGTGCGTGCAGTGATACGCCTATAAAGTAATCTAATACCTACGAGAGCGAGACAAGTAATGCTGGGTAACTAAAGCCAGCGCCGAGACTCCGGGGCTGCTTACGTGAGGTAACTCCTAGTAAGACAAGCCCTTGGGAAATACTCGCCAGGTTCGGTGCGTAACGCCAAAACTCACACTTTGTCTCTGGATGTGTGGGATTGTGAGCTGTCGCGTTTCGTCGCGATCCGTCGACGCGCGTATATCCGTATACTCGGAAGCGCAATCGCGTGCACGAGAGGATAACGACTTGGGCTGGGTATTTTTAACGGAACTTGCTCGCTTTTTTTCTTCGGATGCGAGTATATGCCTCTCAGGACATAAATAGAGTGGACGCGCACACACCGGCGTGATTCGCTTAAGCAACGTCGTTGAGATACTTATTTGATATCGCTCGATCTCTTTGCTGAATATTAGAGTTATTTTCGTCACACTCTAGCCGATGTGTCGTTATACGTCATGGGAATTTTAATGCTACGACGATAAAAATAACCCTGGAGTACGGAATACCGGTTCCGATCTCTTTATTTGGATTTTTCTCTTCGTCGAGCGTTTCGATTACGAGTTTCTCGTTTTTTTATTTAACTTTAAACGCTGCACGATCGACCCCGCCGCTTTGTACGTTCTAATTTCAGAACCGAATCGGACTTTACGATCGATCCCGATCGCGGCGATCCCTCGGATGCAGATTCGTATACGCCGATTTCTTGGCATTGACTCGCACGACCTCGAGCATTACAGTAATGGTCGTAACTGCCTTAAAAAGCGGTCTCGGGCGCCATCGAATGGTATAACATGCAAATTGCCGGTTGTTCGATTCAGGAGGGAAACTCGGGATTCCTCGATTGGCTATTCGAGCACACCGCGCCGTTCCGTATATTTTGCCCGGGCGTAGAAACGATGGGGATAGGGGCGGAAGGAGTTACTCGGACGATCCGTGAAACCACAGGAAATTGTACACGATCGTGCACCGGGAAATGATCGTCGAATTCAGGGAATCTACCCGCGCGTACGAACAGATCAAGGTTTTCAGAAGTATAACATCGTGCTCGCTTCGTCGATTATCGCCACATCTAGAAGTTACAACGTACCTCTACCTTTCTATTTTCGTTTCTTCCAGTTGAACTGAACTATTAAAGGTCAGCGGCGAATTATCGCGTAAGTTCACAGAATGCTCGCTTGGAATTTGAAAGGCTCTGGAAGCCTCTCAAGGATAACTTTTTGAATCGTTTGTTAATTATTAGAAATAATAATACATTTAGTATAATATTAGTATAATATTTTTAAGTGGTATGTATGACGGTTCAGTTCGCGTGTTTTTTTTTTTTTTTTTTTTTTTATAAATGGGTGATTTTTTTGAAG
>NW_017306160.1:568067-571034 GCF_001594115.1 Trachymyrmex septentrionalis
ACTGTACCTTTCAAATTATTTTATAGTAACTTCATATATTTTAAATACAACGTGTGAAATATATAATTACTATAAAATTTATACGATTACAATTTTTATACTAGAACGAGGTAGGATAAAATGTTCCGACGGTGGAGCTTCGAGTAGTGAAACGTAAAGTCGCTACGCACCGACAAAAGTACGCTTGCAAATGCGACATACTTGTCGACGAGTTCGGGGCACCGGTATCAGCCGGATGTGCGTGTTCCACGTCCCGCAGGATCAATGGATTTGCGGGCGAAGAACAAAGGGCCGCGAATGAGACAGAGCAGAGCGGAGGCGGACGCGAGACGGAGGGCAAGAGAGCGAAAAATGGGAGTAGATCCGCCATGGTGATAACCCGGACTGCGGGCTGTAGTCGGAGACCCATGAAAAATAACGAAAATTTAGCCGGGGGCTAGGCGCAAAGCGATTAAGTCCATTATACAGTTTTATCAGCATGAGAAAGATCTAATAGCGGCACCTTCATCCCTACCATCGTCCACTTCCCTCGCTTGGCCTTTCGCCGCACTAATTCTCACCCCCCAGGAGAGCACCCTCCTCGTGCACGGGATATGCATAGGAACCCCCTCGATGTGTCATACGTGCCGCTTGTACTCGCATGTCTCTCTGTGTCGAACGTTCCGTAATGCACGACGAAAAAGAGAGAGGAGGGCAGCATGTGGATGTGTGAACAAAGTGCATTGGCGTATGACTTCTGAATTTTGAGTAAATTTAATAATCTATTTTCTTCAATTTAATCAGATCGCGACATCTTATGTCTTACTTATTTTTTTTAAATATATCTACAAAATTTTTCTAATTTTTATTGATATTATTTTGCAAATAAATTTACTTACGCTAATGTTTAACTAATACTTTTATGATAATTTTATAATAATTTTCACATTTTTAATAATATAAATAATGTTTTATATGTAAATATTACTTTTTCAAAATTATTATTATCATTTAATAATATATATAACATTTTAAGAATAAAACTATCCTTTTTTTGTGAATTAAAATACTTTAAGTCTCAAGTTATTACTAAAGTGACAATTTGAAATTGAAATTAAATTTACAAAAATCGGAGAATGCTCGTTTAATCTACGCTTATGTAAGGCTTAACAATCAACACGAGAGAATGCTGGTGTATGTAACGGACAGGACACACGCTATATCTAACGAGGCCTGCAACCCTCAACGATCGAAACACCTGCAGGAAATCACAACCCTCGAATGCAAATATTATCTTAATTGCTATAGAAAACTGCCGCCATTACGCGGAAACGCTTTTTTTCTACCACCTACACACCACGTACATTCTAACGAGTACGACGCCGAACGTTGTGATTGAAGCGGGAACGGAGAGAAAAACGTCACTCTTGAAAAAAAATCATTCAATGGTTAACTTTGGCACAGAACCAACATGTGAGTTAATCAATAATAAATTCTGTCGTGAAAGAATTGGATTGCATAAATAGCAACGTTCGACTTAATAAACGAATAAAACTCGTTTCTCAAATTTCATCATTTTACATGCAACGTTCTAAAATTATATTTAAATAATTAATAATTTATTTTTTTTTTTATATATTGGTATATGTAATTATTATTTTCTTTTTCCACCATCTTAATGAGGTAATTACATTAGTTCCGACAGAAAACAAATTTACTTATCAATTTAGTTAAATTATTACTTTGAGCATGATTAATAATATTAATACTGTGTGCGTAGAGTTAAAACTATTAAAGAATTTTTTTTTTAATATAACCTCAAGATTTTCATCTATCCATACATAGACATTTTACTCGTTAGAATTCTTTAAAGTGTGGTAATTGTGATAAAGTCCCTGTCTGCGAAACTGAAAACGTAATGTCGCAAAGTGGCCTTTAGCTGGGTTTCAAGGCGCTTGCTCGCTATCAATGCAAATTGCCCGTAATGGAGGCTTTTAGACGAAATCCGATCTCTTCGGGAATGGATAATTCGCGAGTGTCACCCTGCGGTAACTGTTGCAAATCGCGTCGTGACAAATCGAGAAAGATACTTATAATTCTTGGATACTGAAGCACTGAAATTACGTATTGTAGTGCAATGCTCTTACGTATTGTAATGCTCTTTAATCAAATTAATATTGTTAATTATAAAATTTCAACCAGTTTTCTACAGAAAAAAATTTATTTCACACGTACTCTAATTTTCAACTTTTGCATTTGCATTTGCAAACTGTTTTAATGTTATACTAAATATAAAATATCATAAATTTATATTTTTGTAAAAATAATATCAAATTAAATTTTCAAATATTAAATTATTATATATTAGTAATAATTATAATTGTTATGTAATATCATTGTAATAAAAAATCTAATAAAAATTTAGCTAATATATCTATTATTTTGTTAATAGCTAACTCTTTTTTGTAATATGCTAATATATTTCATAATCTTGGTATATTTGAATGTAGATAGAATGTTAACAATCTATTTCGTCAACCACGACGGCAAATTGTCGATTTAGAAATGCGCTTTGAGCAACGTCCGCTTTAAAAGTTCTTTCTACCATCCATCCTTTTTATACAGGACTTAATTAATTTCTCATGCACGCCGCTTCATAGAAACTTGAATGTCTTGCGCGATCTCGTGCATAATGAGTTGACGCAAAAGATATTAACAAATCGACCAGCTATGCACTCCTTAATTGGTCGTTGACTTTCCATTCGATAATTCGTTCCTTACGGAATTCCTAATTACGGAATCTTACTTAATTACGGAGGTATAAAGTAGCACTTCAATCATCTATGTCTCGAACTTATTTACATTAATTTGCATTACAAATATGTAACATTACTAAGAATCATTTTAGTGATTGTTTCTTTATTAGAATATTATTTTTTTATTTATAAATATTTATTTTTTTCTCTAATAATAATTCTCTAATTAAGG
>NW_017306160.1:571175-573219 GCF_001594115.1 Trachymyrmex septentrionalis
TATATATATATATATAATACAATTTTTTAAAATTAAAAACGAGTATAAGTTATTTATGTTTAATTATACATTACATTTGAAATAAACAGCGCGGGTGCTCGAAACTTGCAATTAAGTCCGTATTCACACTTTATTTTTATCGATAAGTGCATGCATTTTTATATACATACATAGTTCGCATTAAATGTAGAATATCTCAGAAATAAATGAAAACATACTTATGGTAAAAGTGAGATGTGAATACGGTCCTTAGTTTAATTAAACTGAGCATTTACATCAGTATCAGAAGGGATTTTCTATTTTCAGATTCTCGTTTCCGGTGGACGCCGCTAAGACTTCTCGATTAACCTTCGACCGGAACGTTACGGTTCCTTTCTCGCGCGCCAAATTTCCGCTGTCCTGTCCGTGAGAACGCATTACGATCTTAATGAGCACTTAGCATAACAAACGCAAGATCGGATCGGGTTGCTAAGCGGGCCCGCGCACGCACCGATGATGAGCAAGAATGCGCGTGAGCGCATCGGGCGGCTTTGCCGTGAGGGAAACTAGGCGATCGCCTCAAGCCTCGTAAACGCAACGGTCTCACTGATCTCATACGTGCAACGATCTCATGTGTATAAGCCTCTTATGCGCGCGGCAAGCACTGGTACACAAAGATGTAAGTACACTGCACGTACGCGAAGTTCTCGACACGTCTATGCTTAGAAGTGTTGGAAATACACGAGTACGAATACAGGCCTGGTAAGTACAAGTATCTTCAGAGTGCAAGGTTTTTTTGTACATAGACAACAATGTAGTCTCGCGTTATCAAGGATTATATGGATTCATTGTTGCCTATATAAAAATAAGTAATTGATTATAATATAATGATAGATCGCTTAGACGTTCATTGAAATATCTGCGAACAGCGACGTAACCTAGACAATTATATTGTACAAGATCTAAAATTAGGACGTAAGACATTTTATAAGACGTCTCGAAGACGTCTTTGCGAGAACCGTATAAAATATGTCTAAAAAATGTCTTGGGCTGATAATCAAATTTTAAGACCATTTCAAGTATAGTCTATTAAAATACAGTTTAATTTTAATAAATCCTAACATACGCGCGCGCGCGCGCATTATTTTTTCAATTTTTTCCGATTACATGAATAAATTATATATTTTCGATTACGATAATGGATTACGTACGTTTTTATTGACAGTCGTTGAGGAAATAATCGGCAACGCGACAGAGGTGAGAGGAGAACGGGAAACGATAACGCTCGCGGTGGAAAGCGGCCTCCTCCTCAGGGTTTCGCGCGACACGATGCGCATGCGAGCGGCTCCCGACTTATAGAAGTTTAGCCGTTAACTTAACCGGCGTTTACCTTAATCTAAGATCAGCTACGGCCCTCGAGCTGTACACCGCGCGGTATAATGTATGGCCGTATGAATATGCATTGGACACGGTATGAGGTCTACCGCGTGCGTGTGCCAGGCGCGTACGCGCGCGAGCGCGCCCCGTTGACGTGTGTTTGCCCACGTTCACTTTGCCGGTACACACGACCGACAATCCATTCTCATAGTATTCGTCGTGATGTGTACGCACCATTCAATGCTGTTGTCGCTGTCGCACGCGTAGACCTCATAAGAAGTTCGATTACATCAATTTATTTTAAGTTAAGGCCTTTGCGATGTCAAATAATTTCGTGATCCTTAAAATCGTCACACGATTAAAAAAAGTTTTAGTCATAATTGTAAGGACTGTCCATCTGGACAGGCTTGCATAGAGAGCCGCATAAACGTATGCATAAAGATAATTATTCAATTGCATTTTAGGTATGTCCTAAAGGCGGAGCTCCAGATCACGTGGTCAATGTATGATATTAGCAAATATTATACACACACACACACACACACACACACACAATATGCATAATTATCCATATTAATGTAAGCCAATATTTAGTGAATGTGCGTAAAGTTGACGTACATTGGCGCCATAATAGAAATATGATTAGATCTTAGATTTCTCTATACATATATATATATATATATATTTG
>NW_017306160.1:573319-596483 GCF_001594115.1 Trachymyrmex septentrionalis
CTAGATAGGTCCTAAGATCGTAAACATATCGACCAATTAATTGAGTTTTAAAACGTAAGATCGCAATTTTGATTGTGATTAGTCGATTTATTTACGCCTTTATAATTACGACTAAAACTTTTTTATATAATAACCTTTAGAGAGTCCATATGTTAGCGAACGGAATATATAAATCTTGCTAGAAAACATGATAGTGTACGAGAAAATATACATCATTAAATATTCCCTTGCCTATGTTTAGATAAAAATTATTTAAGATATCGTTGTTAGATTAGTTACAAAGATATTCAAAATTATTTATAGAAAAATGGACACTGATAAAAAATTGTCTGCATCTGTTTCTTCCGTGAGAGATATCGAATCAATATTTTGTAAAAATGAAAAATATTTTAGACTAAAAATAAAGCTCTTCAATGGACGAATTATTGGATAATTATCAATGGAATAATTATCATTTATTATGATTATTATTATAAATATTTAATATGTTATTCATAGAATGATACAGAAAAATATAAATTTATAATATAAAAAATACAATTGTTGAAAAATTTCTGTTGAAAAATGACTGTTGTCAGTCATTAAAAAGCTTAATCTTTGGCGTCTAAAATATTTTTTATTTTTGTAAGATATCTTTCACAAAAAAGGGAACGGAGAACAAGAAATTTTTCAGTAATTTTAATTGTTCTATTTTTTATATTATAAATTTCTATTCGATATATAGAATTTTCCATTTTTTCATTGCTCTCTCCTAATTACTTTTATCCCTAGATCTTTATCCCATGTTTGACAGAGAGAGAGAGAGAGAGAGAGAGAGAGAGAGAGAGAGAGAGAGAGAGAGAATCGTACGTAAAATTCACTCGATAAACGAAAAGTATAATGCAACATAAAAAAAGATAGCTCTTATTCGTTCACGTTGGTTAACAAATGAAAGCAGGTTGCGTTTATACTTTCGCGGTTGTGTGTGGGAGTAATTTGTGTGTCGCGAGTATGTATCGTGCGTAGCGGACGATACGGCGTGGAGACGTCGGAGCAAGTGGAAGGATTCTTATCTGGTCGAATTTTATGAGCGTTTTAAAGGATCGTTAATTTCAGGTCTTTTATCGTGTATATTCGCCTCGGGTTCTTCGATCGTACGAATGTCCGCTTCTAACGGCAGCTGCTAAAAGCTGGATTGTAAAGTAAGTTGAGCATCGATGTTACGCTGTCTCGTTACATTAGCGACTTTAATTCACCGAAGCAAACGTAAGGACCGGTCGATGAAAGATAGCCGATAAACAAATTTATTCGTATTCTGGTTCCGTTCTATGCAATATTTATTTTCCGAATAATTCCGATTGCTTAACTGAAAATGTATTTCGCGAATATTGTGTATAATAATGATATATATTTTTAATTAATTAGTTTCTTTAGCAAAATAGTATAATGTAGTTAAGCTTACTTAAGATTAAAATAAATATCCCCAAGGTCGACTTCTTATAAAAGATATAAAAAAAAAACATAAAAAACCAATTAATTAAAAATTATACTTACTCTAGTTATTATATATATAATATATTTTATTCTATACAAGTATAATGAAATAACTGCAAAAATATTAAATGGCGTTATTATTTTTAATGAAAAAGGCATCATTTCCTGTAAAAATTTATAAAGCTTTGAAAATAAGGGAAAGAACGGATAAGGTAGTGTTTAGATTACGGAAATTTTTCCTGAATATGTTGAGCTTAAGTTATACATTGTTTCAAAGTGACTGAAAAATGTCATTAAGGTCCAGCTAGAGGTCTTGGATTTATGAGGCTTAATTGGTACGTTGATAGGAGCATTTTAACGCTCTTAACTTTTCACTTCGTGTTCCTGACCGGATCGAAAGACTCAAGTCACATCCTCATGTAAATTTAATGACGTACACGTGGATATTACTTGTCCGGGTATTAGAGCGATATATCCATATTAATGTCTTCGAGCTGCTTTCCGTGTTAAAAAGTGTCAAAGAGCCTCAAAGAAATTTTCCTCGAGATTTCCGACTAAGGTCGGAAATGTCGGAATGATGCATTTTAACGATATTAACTTCTCATTTTCATTAAACGGTACATTATTCCGTATAAATTATCTTGTCTCGTAATTTTATTTTTTCCTCTATTTTATATATTTTATGTAGATATTATAATTAAAAACATATTTAATACGAAACGTTAATTCTAAAATTCTCACTTTTAGAATATAAAAAAATATGATATATTGATGAAAAAATAAATAAGAAAAGTTACTCATAATAATATTCGTTTTTACGCAGAAATACGTCTGTGCTTTAATAAGTTTACATTTAATTTAAAAAAGATTTTATGCTTCTTTTAAAAGAAAAAAATAAACATAATAAATCTGAATTGCAAGAGATTGTGTGTTTTTAATATATCCTACATAATTCAGAATTGCGTGCATCCGACACGCTAATATTTATATATGTTAATTCCTTCAATCAAGATTGTTATTTTATCATAAATTGACCTTACTTTATGTATTCATAAGCTCACGTCAAGAATATTTAGACGCTGCAAACGGGTCTATTAATACAAAAGTTGTTTTCATTCATAATTAGAATCGTTGATTTCTTACATATTCGAGTTGCATTCGCGCATCTTTCCATGGAAACTTCAGTAAGCCAATTATCGAGCGATAAGTGTGCCCTTTAACGACATTAACTTTTCATTGCCCCATGGGTGCGACACTCGTGGCTAATTCTCATGTTTAATTAATGAGACGTGTATGTACGAACGCATCACCTCTCAGGCGCGACCCGTGCAACACGAATACGCTTGTTCGCCTTATCCGCGAAGGGGGCAACGCGTGTAAAGGTGTATGTAAAATAAAAGGTGAAAAAATTAGCCGCGCGCATTTTCTTACGAGTCACCGGCTTTCGTGTTGAGTCACGCTTTGACGATCGCATTACAGGCTCCGTTAATTTCTTTCACAGAAATGAGCTGTCCTACAAACCGATTCTACGGAAACGATTTTTTATTTGCTAATTGATGAAAAAATTGTCATACAATCGATAAATAATAATTCTAAATTAGAATGGAATAGTTATACAAATTTAAACTCTACGTTACAAATATACATATATATATATATATATATATATATATATATATATATATATAGAATATATAAATATACGATTATATGTATGATATGTGTGACATAAAATTGAAAAGACAAGAGCTTGCATTTAATTATAAATTCACAAATTTTTGTTATTGTATATTTTACAATATATTAACGTATTGCATATTAAATCAATTTTATTTTGTTTTAACTACGCAACTTAATTGATAGTAAGATAAATATTAGATAATTTTCAGCAGTCTATTATTTTAGGATAATTATTCTTTTATGTGTATTTATGGTATCCCATACAGGACCGTACCTATATTATGTATAAGCATGGTCCTCTGTAATTAAATAATGTTATATCCCTAATTTCTATACTTCTATCATTCCTACAACTCTACCGAATTTAATTTCATTTTGATTCGATTCTACTGATGTCAAAATAATTGCTCCAATATACTCGTAACTATCATGAATTGCATTTTCGTGTTACACAGGCATTTCCAGACATTGACAAGCATTTCATATTTTTATAGAGCGTTTTATTGCGATACTCGAGTCAGATAAATATATATACATACATATATATATATATACCCATTTTTTGAAGTAGATTAATTGTCTCCTAATTATTAGAGTGAATCAAAGGTTGAAAAGCAGTTGATTGTTATTTTTAAATATTTTTTTAAAAACGGACAAACAATTATGATTTCAATTCGATTGTTTATACACAAATAATATAACAATAATACTATTAAACTTTCTTTTTATACATAAATTTTTTTTCCTTCCTGCACACATAAGTCGCGAACAAAAAAATAGCTCTAAAGTAGCTCTAGCAATTAACTCTAAACAATTGCAGTATTTTTATTCAGATATTTGTTTTTTTTTTTTATAAAAGATTTAAAAACTCATTATACATATATACGTATATATCATGTAAATTCATAACAAATTATCATTAATTGCAATGAGATACATGAGTCACATCACTTTGAAAGATTTCGATCTATTACAGGAATAGTCGTCATCTTACCAGTAATTTGGTTCACCATTTATACATATGTGTGTATATATGTGTCGACATTATTCGGATTGACTGTATTATTTCACAATTTAACGCTCAACGTCACACCTTGCGACATTAGTAACACAGCTCAGGTTAATCAACGTGCTTCTTTGATATGCTTAACGAGCCTTTTCTTGAGCTTCGACGACAGGGGGACGCAAAAAAAAAAAAAGAAAAAGAAAAAAGTTCACGTAGCAAAAAACACGACGCTCGCTCACCCGGACTCCCAAGTTCGCTCGTTCGCTCGCCCGCTCGTCCTCGTGAATTCGTAAATTCGCGGAGTAAGTTCGCGGAGCTGGGACCACCCTTCTCCGTTTCGATGGCACTTCACCCCTTCCAGCCAGGTCTCGCTGGACCCTCTCCTTCTCCCTTCCCTCACCCGTTCTCGTTCTCTCGACGATCCGCTTCGCTGTTCCATCTCGAGGAGAACGAACTGGAAGTGGGAGGCCAGTATCACCGCCCGCTCCACCCTGCTTCATTCCCTTCCCCCTTTCCCCGTACAGTCCCCTGCCACTGCTCCCGTGCCTCCCACCATCGTCGTCTTCCGCGCGAGGAGCTTGGGCGGCCCCTTTCCCTCCGTCCGGACTATAATGAAAGATATTAACTACAATTTTATATCGAATTACCGCTGAAACACATTTCAAATTACTTGGGCGTAGCCGTGGCACATAGCGGAGGCGCCGAGGTTGCTTCAGTCAGGATTGGCGGGATGCTTAACGGCAACGAGCGGGATTGGCTTGGGGGTATCGGTGGTAGGGCAATCTAGGGGCGTGTCAGAATCCCGATATGGCCGCCCAGCAACGAGCGGAGGTGCCTGCCGTCCTCAGTATAGGCAGATCAGTCGTGGCGACTCGATGCACACGCACGTTTCGCGTGCACGACTACGTTCTCAGTCCTGGCCAGACCGATCGGAGCGATTCTTCGTCCGGCGAAGATCAGGATTTCGCATCAGATCGATCTTTATCCCGGAATCGCACGCTCGTGATTGTCTAATCCGCCAACCGGAAGGCGTTGTTGCCGTTCGAGAAATCTTTGTCGCGACGGATATTCAATTTGCAAACATTTGTTAAAATTTCACTCGGTCCTGTCAAAGTGATCTGAATGGCCGAATAAAGCTACGAAACGTGAACAAAGAGTCAGGTGATAGTGCAGTCCGAAGGGGAACAGTGCTGGTAGACTGTTATGGTATATTACCGGTTTGAACTCGGTAAGCTTAATGAAAGTTTCACCGTAGAATGATCAATCCTGGAATGCGTGACAAACAATCGCGATAAGCCGGCTAAGCATAGACTCTCGAATGGACGCGAATCGAGATAGATCAAACCAGAGTGGTGGAGTTGCTAGACTGATTGGACTTTGATACAAGTGATTGCTCGTGATCGTTCATCAGACACAACTGTGATCTAGTGCGGAGGATGTGTTAATGTTTGGAAATTTTTCTTTTAAAGTATTACATCTATTTCACATGGTTAAACAATTGATTAGCGAGCGCTCTCGAACTTATTTCTACTTTCGTTGGTAAGATTAACGCGCCGAGCGCGTAATCGTGCAAAAGTGAGAGGAGAAGTGAGACGCCACAAAAGTCTTATATAAAAATAATTAATAATTGAACAAGCAAGGAAAAGGAGAAAAAGAAAAGCGGAAATGGCCGGCGGCTTCGCTCTTATGCGTGGCAATTATGTTAAGTGGCCAATTAGCAATTAACCAGGGAGCCGAGCCGAGCGGCCCCTTAATTGCGTCTGGGAAGAAGGTGGTAGCGGAGGTGGAGCGATCGAACGAACGGGAGGAAGTGCAAGGTGCATACACATCGTGACGCAAATATCTGTCTTACGCGTCATTTAACGTCCAGATTTTTCTGCAAGATTTTCGCCTCGATCGATTCACTAAAACCGCCTCCAGGATCTTGGCGATTTAAAAGTCCCGACGTCGGACACGGACCTTTAAATCCTTTAAGATCGAATTTTATTGGAAATCTCTGGGGTATTCATGTTCCTAATACGAATGTTCGTCACAAAAGAAGTTTCTTGACCCTCTTGTTGGAAAATCAATCCTTCGATCGCGACAGATCCGAGATTGAACGTCAAATGATGCTGAACAACGTGCCAATCATACGGATAAGAGGGGAAGAGGAGTGAACGAAATTGGGTCTACCAAGGATACAGTGAAGTGCGGTTGAAATAGAGTGAGAGGGCACGATCTCTTCCTGGGATAGGCTACGTCGTCACCGTCGGCAAGATTCTGTCTCCCAGGTACCGGGCGAGTCCTGGGGTGGCGACAGAGGCACCTGCAGGTGCCCGTAGCCCAAAGGAACCACCTGCGTCTACCGTGATGACGGTCCATCATCAGCAGAACCACCACGTGGCCGCTCTCAGTGGCGTCGCCGTGGCCAATAACGGTTTGAATCTCAGCAGGATGTCGGGCTTGGAGGCGCATCGGCTGGAGAACATTGTCGATCGAAACGGCGTGGCAGTGGAACGTCTATCCAACGGGCTAGACTCACGGAATAACAATTTGAACAATAACAACGGCTTGGAAAGGGGCGATGCCTCGACGACGATGCCGCAAAGGTCGAGGTTCATGATCACTGACATCTTAGGCGGCGCGTCCAGCAAGATGCACCAATCCGGGCTACCCAGTCAGGAGCCACCCGGAAGTCCACCCTCAACACCGCGAGATCTCAGTGTCAGGCATCAATCCAGAACGTCCTTGAGCAACAGCAATCTAGACGAGGACAGCGACGCAAGCCACCACGACGGCGCTTCCGTTACGTCCAATGGTAAATGATACTTTATTACACGCTTTCGAAACAGTGCTCGTCGCTCGGTATAACGACGTGATGAAGCCGAGGCGATATTAGAATATAGACTTTCTTTAAGTACGTATCTACGGAATGAGAGAGCCAAGTTCGAATCTCAGCTGAGATAATATTTTTCGCGATAAGTTCTTTGCAATGTTTTAAGATGTTTTATAGCGTTATTATTATTAAAGACAGTATAATAAATGTGGTAATATCTCCAGTTTTAGTTTATGCATTTCATGTCCGACAAACCGAATCGGCATGCAATTTACGGACTTTTATATATTAACTAAATAATGTATCTGTGCTTTGCATATTTGCAACATGAAGAACCAAGATCCGCCTTAAACAAATAGGAATCTTTCTCTTATTTGATTTTTCACGAAAATTTCTAGTTTCTCTCTAAACAGAGAGAAGGAAGAGATATGTTCATGGCGTAAGTAGTTTTGAAACGGAGTAATGAGAAAGTTAGATTTTTGACAGATATACTGTAGAAAAAATGGGATAAAAATGAATCTTATAGAGTTATATATCTTCATCAATTCAAAGAACAACATTAGAAAAATCATTTGCTTTAAAATTTTATTAAACACAATAGCAATTCGGTTTTATTGCTAGTTTTATTGGTTTTTTTTTTTTTTTCTTTCGAAAACAGATAATGCTCGGTTTTGCTTCATTTTCTCATATTACACATGTATATTTATACATAAACGGCATACATAATTTACTCTGCACAATTAAGTCTTTCTTCAAATATACAATAGAGACAAACAGAGTTATATATACAAAAGGAATAAATGTGTCGTGTCTGTTTTTCATCTGTCAATAACCAAAACTTCAACTTAATTGAAAAGTATAATACTCGAATGATAATCTACAGTTACGGAATGTGTGAGTATTGTGATTTCTCGATTTGTTCACCTGATCGCTCACGTGAACTTTTACGGAGGTGTCAAGGACATTTACGGGACACGGTCCGACCGGATGTTCCAATCGGTGAAATCACGACGGCCGTCGCTAGTTACGCGCATAAAGAACACCTCTCTTTCGAGAATCAGATATTATCTCCTAAGATAAAACGTGTCTTCTTTCTTTTTCCTCTGTTTCTCTCTTTCCCTGTGGGTTGCTGTGCCCAACCGACCGACAACGTTTAGGAATTCTGATGGTTCTAAATTGGAGCTCGGCATTCAAAAGCTTTAATTATGTTACCCTCATTTATTTCATTCACCTTTGCTTTTCTACCTGTGCCCCGTTGCCCTCTAGAGTTCGATCCCTCGGGCTGAACAAGTGCTAAGTTGTCATAACTTTTCTGATCGGACAACGCTGAATTTCGTAAGACTTTTCAAGCCACCAGTGTTACGCAAAACTCACATCCGCATACGCACTACGGAGGTGCGAGTGAAACGTTAAAGAATCGATTTTTAATTACGGTGAAACTTTCACGTTAATTATCCTAATTGTAAAATCTACGGGATACACGTGCGAATTATTAACTCCGTGACTCGCGAAAAGCCGCCGAGTATAAATGTAGATATAATGCTTGTTTGAAAAGTGTTACTCGCTACTCGATTTCTATCTGTGATAATAAACGTTTCTCGCGTCGCTACAAACCGCGCGGCGATCGCAGAAATCGCAGATCGCATTTTCTCTCGAAACTCGTCGGAGGGAGCTATTAAGGTGACCTGTGCCGAGCGTATCGGCACGATTTCCGTTAATTCGCAGCTTCTTCTCCCAAGACCGATCGTCCTCCTTTTCTCTCGGAGCTGCTTGTTTTTAAACGCGACGCTCCAACGAAGCCGCTCGCTACAATGACTAAAGCCGGCTGTTGGTTCCGTAATCGGCTTATTTCCTCAAAGAACCGCATTAGCGACAATTACGCGGACGACGGCGATGTGATTAGAAGCGGCGATGGGCAACACTAATACTGCTTCCGCGGCACTAAATCCGGCGCTCCTTCCTTGTGAAAACATCAGCGGGCTATTAAGGCGCCAATTTTTCCACGACATTGACTCGCCGCGACGGCTCGCACCTTGCACCGCGTCGCTATTTATAACTCCCCTTAAGTGTTTCACGGACAAGACCAATGACCAGCCCCGGCGCGGCGTTTGGAAATCTCGAGAGTCACGTCATGGTAATCGATAATCGTCGTCCTTGCCTAGCTACGGTGACACGAGGGAATAGGGAAAAGTGCCTGCGATAAGGGATATACAGCTGCGAACAGTATTGAGCTCGAGTCCTTGGACTCACTAGAGAATGTTTTAATTGAAGAAAATGTCATCTTCCGAGATAACTTAAAAGTCCATCTTCAAAAGATAAAACGAAAAGTTCGTACTAATTCTTTCTTACGTAATACTAAATTAACATTTCCTCTATTAAGCGATATCTGTAAAAATAAATATTTTACAATCATTATTTACGATGATCAAAACGCGTATCCATATGCGGCATGAACAGTGACGTTTATTGTCACGTGACAATAAACGTTTTCATAGAATTTTCATTATTTGTCCCTTTTGTTACCTACATGATTTTCGCAATAATGATTTTTATAGTTGAAATATAATTCTTCAAGTAATAAATAAAATGATATTACATTTAAGCCAACCAATTATTAACACGTTACATTCAGATTTTTAATCATAGATAGATATGAAGAATACATATGCATATCAGCACACAAATAATGCTTACTTTTTAACGAATATCGATAAAAAAAGTCATAACATATTGTACAAGATATAATAAGATCCATTAGTAAGTTATCTAGTTACATGATTTGCAATTTTTAGTACGTCTATAGTACGTTACAAGATCAAGAAGCCCGCTACTTTTATGAATAAATAAACATATCAGTAAAGCTGCTTATTGCAGTCACAAGCCAACTCTTTACAACGAACGAAGTCCTAATCTATATCGAGACATCGCGCATCGCAGAGACTTTATTCTCTTCTGAATAACGCGAAGCCTAAACCGAGTGTTAAAAGGCGCCTTTCGGGGGTTTTTTTTTCCCGAGATAATGACCGCATATTCGTTATTGGCGTTATCAGTCGCGGTCGGTCTCGCGTCATGACCATAATCATCAATGCGTAAGTAGTATCTACCTTCCGTGGTACGCTGTCCGCGCCGCGGTCACGGAATTATTAATGAAAGACAATTAGGAGGAGTAACGCCGATGTAATTGCCGCGCCGCACGCTTTCACGTAGATTGGCCCAGGCGATTTTTTTTACGGGGCGACCCTCCCTCCCTTCCTCCCTCCCACCCTTCCCTCTGCCGTTAAAGCCATCGTCCGACCATTCCAATTTCCCGTCTCGATTATTACATTCCGCCATAGCGCAACGGCGGGACCGAGCGACGCCGCGGCTCGTCACGGTACAAATACGATCGATCTTTCACGCGGCGTTGATTAGAAAATTATTAACGTCGGACTAACAACCAGATGTAATTGCTGACGGATTTACGCATCGATCATACGTCGCACCGAGGATACGATCGCTCGTTACCTGTTTACTTCTCGCTAGAGGATCGCGAGCCCCTAATTATCGTTCTGGTTATGTCCTTACGCGACAATTACACGCGTTTCGTGCGTCAGGCTGATGAGCGGGAAATTATCAGCGAAGTGCAATTTAAGGTAGCGACACTAATCTAATCGCGAAGCGGAACACATGCGAGGATGTACATGCTTCAATTTGATCTGCTTCTACATCGTTACATATGTTTCACAATGTCATGGTGAAATTGTCTTTCCGACGCAGTATTTTGTCGGTTGCTTTATGCCCGTTTCCATCAATGTAGATTCATTATAATCTCGATTTAATCTACTCTTCAATTTACTCTTTTCTTAATTGTTAGAATTGAAAGTAAGTTGAAGCGAGACTAAATTTAATCTATGTTGATGAAAACGGGCGTTAGTCGTTTACAATACTGTCTATTTATTGTAACGCGAGGTATTTATTTATACCGCGTGTTGATAAAAATCAAAAGCTAATAATTAGTGTTTTTTTTTTTTTTTCCAATTAAACTTCCGTTACGGTTCATCTTTTCTCTTTTTCTTTTCCAAAAACTGAAACGAAAAGAAACAAGATAAGTGGTGCAAAAATTTCAAGAACGTGCTTATACTGTACATACAATATATATAATCGCAATGTATTTGAGAAGTAGATCAAGTTACAAAAAGAGAGTGGAAATCTGAAAGGCTAGAATTTCCAATTTTCTTTGAAAAATAATATAATTTAAGAAAATAACAACGATTACATCACTGTAGCGTGCATCAAATTCACACGAGTATAAATCATATATGTGTCAGAGTATAATAAATACCTCTCTAGTTTCTATTTTCTTTCATACATTTTTTTTAATACGGATTTAATATCGGATCAATGCACTCCATTCTAGCTGGTTGAGAAAGGCGTGAAAAAAACCAATCTTTCTCAGCGCGGAATATCATTTCTTGGGCGCGTGTACGAGTCGTTTGTAAGCCGCTTAGAAAGCCAACATTCATCCCCCAGGTTCACATTGTTGTCACCTTCCTATCGGTCCGGAAGGTCCTGCCAGGGACCGGGCCGTTTCACGTCCTTACGGACGAGCTCGCTGACTTTTTGACGCGCGACTAATCCGAGAACCGGAAATGATTGGCAACCGTTTAGAAGTCGGCACGGATTAGTTAGCTCTATGTAAGGGACTTTCGCGAGACGAAAGCAATTTCATATCCGAAGGCGCCTTTTTGCGAGCGCGCCCCGACAAGCCGGCTGTCGGACTTTTGACGACACAATCTGCGTGCCGGATTAATCCACGATCTGAATATCGGAGAAGTGAGGAGAGAGATTCAACAGTACGGTAATGTCGGGAACTGGAATGCCGCTGGTAGTCACCACAAATGCCAGGGACAGTTGAAGACTTTGAGTGACAGATTTGAAAACGATTATCTGACAATGAGTGTCGAATGAGGGATAAAGTGATCACGCAAATTGAGTAACTTAATAAGAATTAAATAAAAAGGGATATATATATAACAAATTATGAAAGAATTAAATGCTGAACAAATTATTGTAGTGTAAAGTACCTTGAAAAGTAGAAAAACATGTGGGGGGAATTGGTTAAAGCGTAATTTTGAAAAGTGAACTAAACGTATAGTGTCTTAAGTCACAGAAGATCTAATCATTTCGTCAGAGTATAAAACGAACGTTCAACGTTGCGTTTTAGCATACTCGAGATTTGGTAATCGTCACGATTTGATGTTGCGCAAGATATCATGATGGATCTAATCGTAACGAGTGATCGCGCGGAGGGAGGGCATCGTGTTTACAAAGCGGGTGATCTTAGATTATGCGCGAGTGATTAATTATTCCGTCGGAGGCAAACGTTTACGTAGGTAACAATGTGCTTCTGCGCATTGTCCGATCGAGAGTCTCGCAGTAACTCGAATGAAACTTCCTAAAATCACTCCGAAACCATTTAAGCCTCATAATTCAATCAGGCGTTTTAATTAACTAAATTATTCTCTGTAATTTCACGATCATCCTATCGAGACGGTGCGGTGATTCAGTGTGGTCGGTATCGATTTCGAGAAAGCGAGGTCAAGTTTGTCAACGCGGATGCCGAGTGCTTAAGAGGATTTGAAAATCTTGTTAAGCAAACGCTGTGGAAACCAACCGCGCGAATCCCAACAATGACGGTAAACACCTGTCGGCGGCATACGCGAGGAAGTCTTTAGCGAAGTCCGACCGTATAATGCGTGCGTAAGCGACTCGAGACGCGCGTTCGTTCAAAATAACGGGGTAATTATTGCTAATATGTACCGCGGTATGTTCAGAAATTTTCGAATTATGCTTCCAACGATATAATTGCGAGCATCCTCCGATTTGAGATTAAAAATACGCCTTTGGAACTGGGTGTGTGTAAAAAAATTTAGAAAATAGGAAAAGATGTATGTACGTGCGCGCAAAGATGTATACAATATATTTTGAGGAACGTATAAAAATAACGTTTATACCATTCTCTAGTATACATTTTACATAATTATATGTATATTTATCTTAGTTTTAATGTGTTAGTTTAATGTGTCATTGCAGAACCACCCAAAATTAAAAAAAGATTATTCAAGTTTTATTTCTGTCGACATAGATTAACTTTAATCTTGATTTAATTTATTCATTATTTTTTTAATTCTTGGAATTAGAAAAAAAATACAAAATAAGTCGAATCGAGATTAAAGTTAATATAGATTGTGGTAGAAAGGGACATTAGAGAAATATAAATATTTATGATATATAATCTTAAAGCGAATCGATTTTTATAAAGTAGGAAATTTGCATTTTTTTTCAATTATTTAAATGAGCGATCGTAGCTTGATGCAATCGTTCGCATTTCTGTTCACCGCCTGCGTGGAATGCTCAAAGTGCATTCCACGCAATGAAATTCGAGAAACACACGAGCATTACGCTCCCCGTAGAAACCTTAGGCTCATATAATACGATCTGACAGTAATACTCGATTGTATTTTTCCCTATAATGTTTCTATGTGGCAATAGATCACCGTGCAAACTGTTATACGACACCTCGCAGTTCTTATTCTGCTATGATATCCTTAAATAAATTATGAAACGATAGCTGTCGAAGAGCTGTTATGATTGCGCAAAATGCCGCAGATATTAATGCGATATTATATGACAAGAATTATTTCATTAACGTGCGATAATACGATATTATTATTACGTTGGTATCACTATTTACCTGTAAATATTATGTAATATTTATTTATCGTTAAAATTTCATTGTTTGTGTGTGTGTATATATATATATATATTTTGTAAATATTTTAAGATTAAAAATTAAAACGTTAAAAATATACGATTTTAGAGGTTTTATTATGAAAAATCGACGTATGGGATACTAATTTCGCTTAACCCGATAGTTTGTTTTTTAAATTGTTGCCGACAGTTTTTGTCCCCCGTGGGATTGCTGCAAATAGAGTGGGCAGGCAATAAAACGTTGCCCCATAACATTATTCCCAGTGTTTTCTCCCCCAAAGGTGGCGACGCGGTAATACAATGCAGAAGAGGGGTCAGATTCTGCCCCGTCGAGGGCCACCGCCTTTGTATACTACACGAGGGGTTGTAGGTGGCGACGGTAAGAGAGCACCGCGTACGATACAAGCGAAAAGGTGTGACTCGAATTTGTAAGCAAAATTCCACTACAGCTTCCCTGGTGCTTCCGTAGAAAAGTTACTCTTTTATGTTTGTTAATCATTTCGCTTACAAAATTAGCTTACTATTGTTAATTCTTCTGTCGATACAAGAATACCTGTGCATTGACAGAAAAAATTTTTAATAATTTTTACATTTTTGTGCGGATTTCGTTATAATGTCTTAAAAAGTCCATTTTTCGAAAAACAAAGAATAGTTTTGTACAGATTTTATCTCATTTTTTCTTTTACATTTTCACCCACCATCTTGGAGAATAGTAATGAAAAGCTGAAAAATTGTGTTGACAGAAAGATTAATTCGTGCGTAAAATGAAGATTATATAGATCTCTACCGAGATAACGGTTTTATATTGTAAATTTTGTTACTAGTTGCCTATTATTATATAAAATTGATGAAACATTTCTGATAGGTATTTACATGTGTATACGTATAAAAAAAAGCTTATGTGTATTTGATTAATTACTTCGGAATAAAAAGTAGATAAATTATTCCCACACACACATACTTCCTAAATTATAATCTAACTTCAGAGAATATTGCGGTTAACATTCGATAAAAAGCGCCATTAGATGCTCATTTCTCGAGCGGAAGAAAGTCCGTCGGAAATCTCCATGTTTATTCCCATCCGGTGATCGGCCACTATTATTTCTTTTTTTATCGTATAAATGATTATCTATACAATTCGCATTTATACTTTTTTGTATTTACAAAGAGTAAATTTTATATGCAAAAATATATAGATTCACAATCTTCCCCTTTCTCTCTTCCTCTCCTTTCACTCCCTTCCCCCCCCCCTCTCTCTTTCTCAATCTTTCTATCCCTCCTTGTCGCTCTTCTACGGATTACTTACGCGATGCACTCAGCACAAAATAAAGCAATAAGCAAATAAAATCGTGGGTGCGCGGCACAATGGAAACTCCGGCTTTTCCTCCTCTTTTTCCCACTCTTCGCCTTAGCAACCCTTCCATCCTACCCTCATCCGCCAAGATCATAAAGTGCGAGGCAACGCTTTGCGAAAGTTTTATTATTCTCATTTTTATGATCCGTCCGGCTGACTCCCTCGGTTGCAACTATACTTACACTGCACTCTCTACATCCTGCGCATTCGTCACACTGTCTGCAAGTTTTCGTATGCAGTCCTTGGCCCAGTAACGATGTCCAAGTGCTCGATTGCTCGGGAAGTTGTTGTCGCTATGTTTAATAGTTCTAATATAATTTCTTCTGAAAATCTACATTTTTCTGTGTCTCTCTCTCTCTTTCTCTCTCTCTCTCTCTCTACTTGTAGATGCGTGACGTATGTTATATTCAATTTTATTATAATTTATTCAATTTGTTTATTTTCTTTTTACTGCCAATTTATTTATTTCTTTGTAATTCAATTTTACTTTATTAATTGTACTTTTTGTTAGCATTTGAAAGGATGTATTTCTAGAGTGCGTGTAATAAATGATGATATTTATCTATCTATCTATTTAACTCTTTCTCTCGCTCTCTTTCTCTGTCTCTCTCTCCCCCTCCCTCTCCCTCTCTCTCTGTGTTCGTGCTTGTATGGAATAATCAGTATTGATATAATAATTACACGAATAATTTCGATACAAATTGATAAATTCGTCAGAAATAGCTCGTTAAAAATTATAGCGAAAAAGATATATTAATCTTAGTAAAGATAATCATAAGGAATTTTGTAAAAAAATTGAGATAAATATTTATTTACATATAGACAAAATATATCTATATCAGGCCAGTCCAATTTGAGCTCGAGAGTCAAAAAACACACAAACCCATTGACGCAAAAAAATTCAATGTGGGTAAAATTTCGGGGACTGTAAAGTATTGATACGCATTTAAATGACGCTTATCAACAGTTAACAGTTCCTAAAATCTTACTCACATTGAATTGTTTTATGCCGATGAACTTTGCGTTTTGGCTCCGGAACTCAAATTGAACAAGCCTCTAATCTAAATGTAGAAAAATTTTTGGTGTAACTCTCATTTTTCTAAAACTTTTCAATTACGTTAAATATATTACATGCTACTTAAAAACTCGAGATATTCTAAAACGAAGAACAAAATCTACAAATGCAAGAGTATTTTTTTTTCTATTGATATATATCTATACGTACATGATATGCCACATATATTGTTAAAGATCCTGTTTTGCTTTAATGATTTTGCTAAAATTCGTACGTATGAAAATTGCAATCACTATTGGTGCATAAACTACAATGATGACGTGAACAATTTGACCGCGACGTGGACGACGACGGCAACATGCTGGCACTAATTGCAGCGGTGCATAATTGCTCGATAAACATCCTGTTAATCTCACTTTTATGCGCCATACATTGTATCGCAGCGATGCTTATGGCACGCAAGTCCCCCTCGTTTCCTCCGTTCTTCCCTGTTCTTCTCCCTTGCTCTTTCTCTTTCACGTAATGCGACTTGAGAACACGTCATGATTTTCACTGGCGCGGCACATCCGTTACGGGCGCCATGTTTGCGAGAACCTCTTTAAAATACATTTCGCCGCTTGACAGTGGAAATGACGTTTACCATCGTGACTTATGGAACACGAATACCTCGTGAGCGTTAACGTTAATTAACGCGAAGCTATTGTCGCATGTCACGCAGTAAGGAAAGCGCGTTGGGAAAACGCGCGTTTAAAATATTATTTCCCGCTCGACTCTCAAGGATGGAAATCATTATAATCTCGGTAAATTTGTTTTTCAACACTACGGATATATGAAAAGATGTATTCTGTCTAAGTCACTGTATTTCTAACTGTTATAAAAAATATATACTTATTTACCTACATAAAAAGTGAGACTAGAGATTTATCTTTATGTGATTTATACTATTAAAACTTAAATTTCTTTGAAATCGCGTATTAAAATCAGTTTGAAAGAGTTTTTTTTCAAAATTGTCATAGTATTCTATATAATGGAAATATATTACAGTGTTCTCTCTGTATAATAAAAAATATATTAAAAGAATTTTTAAAAAAACTTAAATAATGGCTTCATCTAACTTTATCTAATCTTGTATTATTTTTCTTCTTCTTCTTCTTCTTGATAATAATATGAAATCTTATGTTTTTCTTCTTCTTCTTCTTCTTCTTCTTCTTCTTCTTCTTCTTGATAATAATCTGTTCAATAAATACACGACTAATATAATATTATGTTTTATCACAGCCCAGCAGTTATGAACTGTATTTGTTATTTCACATCACTTTTTCCACTTTACAAATGTCTTAGACTTTTTTGTAACTGTTCCTTATAATATTTTCTCGTTTTGAATGCATATAAAGAAAACAACTTCGAATCTTTTGTGTAAATAACAATCGTCGTTAAATATGTTTATTCTCTAATAAAATCAGACAATAACTATATAAGATTTCCTGCGTGTGAGCGGAAGAACTCTTCTACCTGCTTGTTCAAAAATGTTTAACTTAGTAATTCCCAAACAAAAGTTTGCTCGGTAATGCTCTTATATTAGACAGATTATGTTGTAAAATTTACAGAAACTATGCCTCAAAGATGTCGACAATAATTAACAATGGCAATAATTTTTTGGACGACTTATTAATACAAAAGCGTTACAGTGTTAATTGTGTATATTTTTTTCATTTTTTTTTTTACAATAAATAATTTAAAATTATGTTATATCGGTCACGCTCTTACCGAACAGATTGTATGTAGGAAAATTATTTGTTTAGAAAATATTTATCAGATATAAACAAAAAAGACGATTAGTTTCGTCAGAGACCTTCGAAAATTTGTAGATCTGCACTTCTGGTGACTTTTATTCGATACAACTTTTTAAAAAATGTTAATGATAGTATTCAAAAACATCGTTCATGTTACTCGAAAAATCCCTTTGGGAGCTCACTTGCTTGTTTCATGGACTTAGAGAGTCCACATTACATACAGAATAAAAAGTCGTCGTAACACGTTTTATAACCATAGACAAGTCTACATAAAACCCGGTGACTACGTGTCGGCAAAAGATGTGGAAAGATAAAGGAAAACTGTCCTAGTCCCCAAAAGGAAAGAAGGTGCTCGAGTTACTTTAGCGGCTAGACGAAGTTCCCGGTAAAACATCTTGAGAACTTCGCTGAAATATTCTACCAGAGAGAGAGAGAGAGAAAGAGAGAGAGGAAAGTCCGCCGGGTGAATTCAGACCTCTGCCTTACGCGAAAGCAGATGCATTTTAACGTTAAAGTTTCGTTTGATTCGCACTTTACAAACGCGCGATTTAACGCACACATTTTGTTTGATAAGTTGATGCGCGTTTCGTCATAAGCAACGAGTATTCGCACTTTTTATTCGCGAAGAAAATTTATATTCATGAGTTTATTTCAATGTGTAACGTTGCTGCGTAATTATATTGATGGGACCAGGTAATATTGCAACTATTCTTATCGGATGGATAATTGGATGGCTTTATGGTGTAATGAATAATGTGCAGAATTTGTAACGTCGCATTATTGTTATAAGTAAAGAAAAAAAATATCGATTATCTTTCACGCTGAAATGAATCATTAAGTTACAAAGCCGGATAGAAAAGCAACGTTATAAAGAGCGAGTCACTGACTAATGAATAACTTGGAAGTTTTTTACATTTCTAGAATTTTATATTTTTGTTGCCAATAAAAAAAAAACATAATAGCTATTGTGTAATGTTTCGAAGAACCTGTATTAATCATTTATGATACGTGTTATTAGCGGACAATTGAAATGTACGATTTAACTATTATTTCGCTCATCGATTCATTTTGCACTGACACATCTCGCGTTTTAATTTTATCACGGTACTGGTATACACGATCGACGCGAGAAACATATGATCGCGAATTGTGATTTCAATCCGGGAATGGAGATCACTTTGCGCAAAGCCGATCGCGGGCGTCGCCATTTCGCATCAAAGTGAAAGCGTTGGGGGTAAAGAGTGGCGCATGAACACGCTCGTAAGGACGAGGCGGACACAGATAAGCCCTGAGCCTCGGGCTACGTGCCTCGCAGACGACGGGCGGACTGGGAAAAAAGAGGGATGGATGTTTCGCGATGGTTCTCGAGTTACTGCGCAAAGGGAAGGACAGGGAGCTTGGGGGTGGGAAAAGTTCCGCCTAACGTCTTGGAAGTGTCTCAAAAAGAGAACTCCGACGTCGGTCGGAACCCGGGCTCTAAGTGTATCACATAGTAAATTTAGTTTTCCAACCTCCGTTTCCATCGTTCCACTCTTATACTCTCCCGTTCCTCCCTTCCTCCCTCCGTTCGCTCCCTTTTCGCGTCCACCCCTTTCCTACGTTTCGCGGACAAGTCTTGGAAGTCGAGCTCGAATCGAGCTGTGGTGCCGATGCAGTCAGGACCGGGTTCTTTGCTCCAAGCCTTTTCCAGGGAGGGAATCAGGGATGTGTGTGTGTGTGTGTGTGTGTGTGTGTGTGTGTGTGTTTGCGCGCGCGCGCATATCATGGTAGCCAACATGGCGCGGTATAGACTCTGGACCCGTTCGAGCGAATCTGGCCGATCAAACGGGGGCTAAGAGCCGCGCTTTCGTCCGGGTTAACTCAATCCACGAGCTTTCTATCTTCCCGACCTCCTCCTCTCTCTCCGTCACTTCCCTTCCGGCGCTATGTTATTCCTGGCTGCATCCCCCCCTCTAGTTCCACCCCCTGCCAGGGTGCTTCTCCCGCGCCATGCACGACGACCGTTCCAATCGATGAGCTCGCGACAACGGGCCTTTAGATACTTTTAGAAGTCTGTGCGGGCTTTTATTCCCCCAGGAGGTTAAGTCTCGATGGTTTTCTGATCGGGACTTCTCGGGAGGTTGCTCGATTTACTCGCGACAAGACACGTCCCCCACTGCGGGATAATTCGAGGAGGGTTGGGTAATTTATCCGACGAAGCGCAAAGGGTTTTTTTTCTACGTTAAAAAAGTCGCTCTAAAAATTCACATCACAATTGGAAGTTATGATTTTAACACAAATCAATCACAAATAATATTTGTAGAGACTGCACGGAAAGAATGAATTTGGTAAAAAATTTAGACACAGATCTAAATAATTTTGTTAGATCGGGAAAATAATTTTGTAAAAAACTCGAGCAACGATGCGAAACATTTTGACATTCTAGCAATCAGCTTGAGCGCTCTGCATAATTATTTTGATAGTTCAATAAAATAATATTTTTATCACAACTACATTTTCAGATACTTCAGCAAAAGCGTTCTTTCCGTGTGCGTCTCTTTTCTGTCCTCTTTTTCTTACGAAACGATATAATGAGAAAGGCAGAGCATGGTCTACTTTCAAAACTTTTCGACTTTAATTCAAGCAATAAATAATAACATATATATTTATATAAATCCAATAGAGTATAAAAATCTTTAAGGTGACCACAAATTTCTTATCTCGCTTTTTTCATTATTATTATTCGTCATCATCATATTCACTTTTCTGTAATAATTGCTCCCAATTCCCTAGTCTGTTAAAATGGCAAATCACCTGTTCCTTACCAGGCTGTTCTTCTGTGACAGAAAGACAAGAAAAATGTAATGAGTTTCGAGGGGGATGAAATAAACACGAGAATGTGTGTCGCGTGTGAGTGTGAGACTCGTATCGGGTGTAATCGGTTTCCTCGGGGAATCCTACCCTCTCTTTTCTCTATCTCTCTCCGGATACGGCGACGTATCGGGGGGATAATTTGCGGCGTCTCGAGTCTCGACGCGGCTGCGTGGTCCAATCCGCGATACCAGCCAATCGGATCTCGGCTGCGCGGAGAGTCGAACTGAGAACAAAAGGATCCCATTCTCTCTCTCTCTCTCTCTCTCTCTCTCTCTCTCTCTCTCTCACTCGCTTTCTGTTTCATCGATAGAGAGGCGGCTGCAATCGCCATGCAAGCAACGACAAAAACGACTACTGCGTATAATCCACGCGCGCAGCATCGATTCCACTCTCCACGAAAACAAAAGCTTGGCACTCCGGTGCTTCGCAATTCCTGATAGATTGGCGATTCTTTGCGGGAATCTTTTTGGCAAAACAGTTATATGTTATACGAATATCGTGAAATATATATATGGCACATCCAGTATAAAGTATAAATCTCAGATAAACCACATTTTGGTTAAAATAAAGTTCCTTGAAATTAAACAGCAAATAAATTTTATATAATTTATGCTATATATATAATTTCCAATAATAATTAAATTACAAGTTATTCGTTAAACATCCTAACTTTTACGAGCTCAATCCAGAATTGCTGCTCTCCTCTTTAGAGATAATTTTCTAGCTAAGTTGCACGACTAGACGGAAGGAAAGCAAAGAGACGTTCAATATCAATAGTTTTGCAATTTCAGGTGGCAAAGAGGATGATCCTAAAAGCTCGTCCTCGAGTTCCTTGGGCTCCGCGCAAAGTAAGAAGCAGCGTAAAGCGCGCACAGCTTTCACGGATCACCAGCTTCAGACCCTCGAGAAGAGTTTCGAGCGGCAAAAATACCTCAGCGTGCAGGACAGGATGGAACTGGCGGCAAAACTGCAGCTGACGGACACGCAAGTGAAAACGTGGTACCAAAACAGAAGGTAAGCGAAACGAAAGACGCGTTACTAATTTCTAAATGAGACACAACACGACATATGCGGACGATAATTAATTTTGTGGTCGCCATCAGGATGCAAACAATCGCTAGTTTTTTTTTTACATGTAAAAACTTATTCGGAAACTGGCCCATGAAAATGAATTAAATCTATCAATGATACACTTAAGGTTAGCATTTTAATATTACATGTAATAATATTACTAGTAGGAGTAAGTTCTGGAAATTCTTATTGTACATATAATCATATTTAATTACAACTGTTTGTTATTGTAAAAACGACAGCTTCTTTTTCTCTCAAGCAATCAAAAAGTTGAAAATAATTTTCTTAAACATCATATACCGTTCGATATATATACTTTTTCGATCAAGTTTCTTATTAAGACGCTAAGAAAATTTTTATTGAAAGGTAATTACTAGAAGTATTAGCCTTTTTAGTGAGCGCGATTGGACTACATGATGAGGCTGCACGTATAAAAAACCGTTGAATAGCCGTTAAAAGTTTGACTCTAAAGAGACAAAGATGGAACCATGACGATCGATAGACCTTTCGATGCTCGCGTTATATATTGTTGAATATCAGATAGAAAGATCCTCATCACGATCCTCCGATCTCGGAAGCATAGCGGCGTGGTTCTTTGTACTGGCGCGTGTCGAATCCGTAAATGGAAATCGCGGCGGCCAACAAAGGCGTTGTTTACGTGGTTAAACGCGAGGATCGTTGGTCAAAACCTGAGCAAGTATCTCGAGAGTCATGCGTCTCCGTTACCGGTTTTGCGGCCCGTCCTAAGCATATCGTACTCGTCAACACTTTAATTCTTTAACCCTCTTGGAAAGAGTGTTGCATATTCGCAACGTTTACTTTAAAATTAAATTCAAGATCGGTGCAGATTTGTTACACTTAAATATTGAACACAGAAATATATATTATAATATTGAAAATTTGTAATATAGTATTGTGGGGATTAACTTATGATTGCCAAGTGGCTATGCGTCGATATATATATATATATATAACACATGGATCAATAAGTCCCGAGACTAACAATGAAAACAACATTTTTTTTGCAAAATTTTTTTTTATTCATCAACATAATCACCTTTTAGGGTGATACAATGGTTCCAACGCTTTTCTAATTTTTCAATACCATGTTTATAAAAAAATTTATCTTTCGCTTCAAAATAAGTTTCAGTTTCAGCGATGACCTCCTTATTTGAGCCAAATCTTTTTCCCTGGAGCATTTTTTTAAGATCAGCAAAGAGCCAGTAGTCACTGGGGGCTAAATCTGGCGAGTATGGGGGGTGGGGAAGCAGATCAAAGCCCAATTCGTTCAATTTTGCCATTGTTTTCATCGACTTGTGGCAGGGTGCATTGTCTTGGTGAAAAAGGATTTTTT
>NW_017306160.1:596583-598980 GCF_001594115.1 Trachymyrmex septentrionalis
CTACATGATGAGGCTGCACGTATAAAAAACCGTTGAATAGCCGTTAAAAGTTTGACTCTAAAGAGACAAAGATGGAACCATGACGATCGATAGACCTTTCGATGCTCGCGTTATATATTGTTGAATATCAGATAGAAAGATCCTCATCACGATCCTCCGATCTCGGAAGCATAGCGGCGTGGTTCTTTGTACTGGCGCGTGTCGAATCCGTAAATGGAAATCGCGGCGGCCAACAAAGGCGTTGTTTACGTGGTTAAACGCGAGGATCGTTGGTCAAAACCTGAGCAAGTATCTCGAGAGTCATGCGTCTCCGTTACCGGTTTTGCGGCCCGTCCTAAGCATATCGTACTCGTCAACACTTTAATTCTTTAACCCTCTTGGAAAGAGTGTTGCATATTCGCAACGTTTACTTTAAAATTAAATTCAAGATCGGTGCAGATTTGTTACACTTAAATATTGAACACAGAAATATATATTATAATATTGAAAATTTGTAATATAGTATTGTGGGGATTAACTTATGATTGCCAAGTGGCTATGCGTCGATATATATATATGGGTATATATATACGCATTGAATACGTATCAATTAGATTTTTCACTTATAATATATTTTCGAGTAAAAAATAATTCTTTAATGCCATCTTTACAAGGTTAATAAATAATCTAAAGATAATTTTGATAGTTTACGGCATACGGATTGCTTTTTTGAAAATTGTAAAATAAAAATTCTAGAATTTAAACAAATACTTGAAGGGATTATAAAATTTAGGTATATCGAGTCAAACGTGTAAATTATTTCCGTCCCAGCTTAATTGAGAAACTGTCAAAATGAAAAATGCGGAAGACATAAGTTAAACATAAGTTAAGCGTGAAACATTAATATAATCGGGAACTCATTTAGAGTAAAAGGGTTTGTTTTAAAAATATTGAATTGTTTTAACAGTAATTTTAGGCCCACCGTCGGTTTCTTTACGAAAGTAAGACCAGACGGTCGGAATCGATTTCAAAATCCTTTGCGGCATCCTTTGTGAACACGGTTTAGCAAAGTCATTCAGTGGCGCCTATAGATTCGTAGTTTTTGGCTCCTGGGCCATCCACCTCTTTCCAATCTAATCAGCAGGCTTGTTGGTCGGCTTGCAAGTCCCGCACTAAAAAGCGAACGAAATTAAAATCGCATGCCATGGATGATTCCGCGGAATCACTTTGACACGCTTCGTCCCGGGTAAACGACTGTAACATCGGCGGGGAAAGTTTCTATACAATTCTCGTTTCTTGATAAACTGCAGGCGGC
Organism: Trachymyrmex septentrionalis; assembly: GCF_001594115.1. Taxonomy (NCBI): domain Eukaryota; kingdom Metazoa; phylum Arthropoda; class Insecta; order Hymenoptera; family Formicidae; genus Trachymyrmex; species Trachymyrmex septentrionalis. Next base: position 597,878 of record NW_017306160.1, read on the forward strand.
AAATAATAAGTCAGAACTAGCTTTGATATTATTTGTTATATGCTACGTAAATATTTTGTGTAATTGCATAACATTTTTTTTCTATTTCACTCGTGATAAATAATTTAAGAATTTATTAAATTGAAAAAAATTTTTTTTTTATACTACTTATTAAATTCTTTTCTATCTTTTCTATTTTTTTTTTTGTAACCTTAATCATTTCTTAATTTATATTCTAATTTTTTGCGTTATGTAATTTTTTTATCTCTAATTGGAATATATATTTTTGTGTATTTGAAAGAAATGTGTTGACTCTTACTTTGCCCGATATTTATTTTTATTTATTATGTTTAGAAAGAGTCCTTTGTGTTTTGTTATTTAATTAATTAATTTTTTTTTTATATTAATAAAGATAACGCAGGCTATTTTGTAAAAGTAGCCTGAAAAATTAATTTCAACTTTCTGCTTATTTAAACATTTAAAAAGATTGAATTCTTTTTCTCCTTATATTTTTACGTTCTTCGCAAGTACCAATAAAAGATTCCCAATAAAAATTAATATTCGAATAAATTAAAATTCTAGCCAGTTGAGATTAAAATGTCATACAATTTTACACGTACATACATGCCCGATATGCAAAATCCACCGCACCAGCTATATTGATCTCATTACGCACTTAATTATCATTACTCTCCTGTTCCTCCGGTCGCGATGAACGTACGGTGATTAGCAGGGAACACCCCACAAGTCATGACTGCGCGACTTCTGCTGGCGGCCGTTTAGTTTAGACAAGCGGCCGATCGCGCACAAAGAAGGCGAATCGTTAATGAGGATCCTCGTAGATCGTGATGTATGATGTACGAAAAGGTAGAGGCTGGACGAAGCGAGCGCCCAGACTCTAGACTGTGTCATTAGACTGTCAATTACCGGTGGAGCGAATGGCGTAATGACAGGCAACGAGCGCTGCCAAGCGTTGCGGCCGTGCCGCTCCGATCGTGAAAGGCCGCCTTGCATTTCGGCGGCCGTTCAATTTTTTTATCTCGCGCGTAATTGCGCGCCGCCAGCGCAAGTCCACGATTTTCAAAGACGTTTGCGCGTTTCCCCCCCTCCCCCCCCCCCCCCCC
>NW_017306160.1:599080-599945 GCF_001594115.1 Trachymyrmex septentrionalis
GCCGCTCCGATCGTGAAAGGCCGCCTTGCATTTCGGCGGCCGTTCAATTTTTTTATCTCGCGCGTAATTGCGCGCCGCCAGCGCAAGTCCACGATTTTCAAAGACGTTTGCGCGTTTCCCCCCCCCCCCCCCCCCCGCCCCATATCGCACTCGGCGCGGCGACTCCACGCACATCTCGCAATTGCACGCGGCGGTAATCGTTACGGCTATTTATTTCTACAGTCGGCAGGTTTGCTCGCTCATTACGCCGGATCGGCGTAATGGACAACGGTGATTAAGGATCGCTTTTGATACAAAACTTGCGTAGCGCGCGCGAATTACTGTTATATCGCGATATATCTCGTTTGCGTTTCGCACGCGGTCATGCCGATCAGAGAAATAAACTCGGGTTTTGTCCGTTAGTTCATGCGTGTCGAATTGAAAACGTGAACGTTTCCGGCACGAGCGAGCTGCTGATGATCGATCGAATTTTGAATGCTTGCAACAAAATATAGGTCCAGGCAAGGAAACAAAACGGAAGCGCGCTTTCCGCGTTGATCTTCTCACTTTTTCATCAATGAATTGATGACAGCTCGGAAAGAGTATCTCAGCTACGATAGATCTTCCATCGACGCGTACGTTAGAAGGGACTAACGATACTCTCGCGATGTAATAAGTATACCTGTGTCAACGGAATCAAACCTGGCATGTCCGTGGTACCTATATTAATCGCTACACGTTTCATCGAATACCGTCAAAGTGCGAAGTACCGTATATCGCGCGCGGCATAAATTACAGATCAGCATGACGTGCGCTTTAATAATCTTTGTACATGTCTCGCGCAATACTCTTGGAACCGTAAAGTTCCTCCCTCTCCCTCCTCCCC
>NW_017306160.1:600003-626427 GCF_001594115.1 Trachymyrmex septentrionalis
GGGGGGCACGTGTGCGCGCCGCGGCACGTATCGTCGCGCGAGGACGCGCGAGGACGCGCGCGGAGAGGTGGAGGCCCGGCGAGCCGCGGCAAAAAGCCGGGAAAATTAGTGACGCTCCTGACTGACGGGCGGCTTCTTAAGTGCCCGCTTAAAGTTTTGTTGCTCGGTGCACGCCCCGACGAGGTGTGACTCGGCGCTTCTCCGCGGAGGCGCCGGCCACACCTCGGGCGCCACGGCGACGCGGACTTCTGCCCCCCCCCACCCCTCCCTTTTTCTCCCGTCCCGAGGAGGTTCCTTGAATGCTCGCCGAAAACCAGATCCTCGATGGCAAGGTTTCACCAAAAGTCGCGCAACCACGCGACAATACTTAAAACCCGCAATTTCGATCGAACGTCCGCGTGCGAGAATACGCTGACAACGCTGCTTCGCGTGTTCAGTCCGAGAGATATTTTTAATCGAGAGATCTCAACGGATCTCGGTCGCGGATGCGAAAGAAGCATCGATCTTTCTATACGGCGCAGGGCTTTGAATTTTATGTGTGCTAGTGAAAATAAAGAAAGTTATCCTTTGCGAAGCTTGAATAAATAGGTTACAATACTTACGATACATGATAGACATAAGAATAATCAAAAGAAAAACAAAACACTGTTAGATGCAAAAGCAAGTAATCTAATTCTTTGAGTTAAAACAATAATATCAATTTCCTAGTTCGAAATTGCAATGCAAAGTAATAAAATTGATAGAAAGATCAAATATCGAGCAATTGATTAGATTTAGGATTTATTACTAGATTCAGGATTTGTTTGACCTTTCTACTAATTTTATATTTTTATTAATTTTATTTAAAAAAAAACATTGTTATTTTTAACTTCTATATGTCTCTCTCACACAAAATGTAAATTAATTCATTTCTGTGATTAGTTTTAAGGTAAACAATGTCCATATTAATGTGTGCATTTAGTAAATAATAAACTGAATAAAAAGTACATTTCTTGAGTTATAAATTCAATATTTAGCTTCATGTTTTAATTAAATTAACAACACATTAACTAGAAACAGACAATCCAGAGAAATAATTAAAAATAACTTAAATTAGGTGTAATTTGACATAATAAATTTAACAGTGAAAGAAAAACAAGGAAAGATCATAGATTTTTAATTTACAGCTTTACGGAAACTTACTTAAAATTTGTTATTTATTTACTTGAGAATTTATTTCTGATAAATTTATCATCATATATCATTAGTACAAAATAGCGTGAAAGATGATAATTTCTTGGAAAATGTCAGCTTGTTTTGAATCAGAAATTGACTCTGCACGGATCTTTGAGCATCCTTGTTGGATTTTGGAAAAATAAATTACGACGGAAGATAAATAAATGCGGTCTATCAACGACGGATAATGCGCAGTCGTCATAATTAACAATTATAGTAATCTCCTCAGAAATACATGGATTTATCTAACAACCGTTCTTCCCTGTGTTTCTTTCCTATTACATTCCTTACAAACGTCTTATTTAATCGCCATCAATTGTACGTTAATTATGCTCAACGATGTATTATCCGAACAACTGCTCGACTCACGCGCGATATCTTCCTTTTTCCTCATAAATATCAGATAGGTCTTCAAGAAGCGAGATTTATCAAACCGAATAAGAATCGATCTCCTTGAAGAAAATTTAGTCGAGGACTACGCACGATGAATAATTCGTAAACATCACGTTACTTCCACCTCCCTTAACAGACGTCTCATTCATCGAGTGATCAACCAACACGCACGCACGCAAATTACGTTTAATAATAATGAGTCATCTGAACGATCGCACGACATACGCATGTGCGCGTACACATACGTACACATATATATATATATGCACGTTAGTCACGATTGACCGCAATGCTTTTCCGCACGAAACTTTCCGTGAAATCGACGCTGAGAAACTAAACGCGCGGAGATTGCGGTTCGCCCGTAAAGCGCTTTTCCAGCGATAAGCGATACGCTCCTCGCCTTTTCCGCGGCACGCTGCGTATATACGTCGGAGCATATACGGTGCCGCTTGGTCGTTTAGTTGTTTAGAAGTCATTAGGACTTGTTACGTTATTCGCGGCAAATCGTTTCTACTTATCGATTAATTACGCGCCCGACCATAAGCGAGCCACGCAAGTAGCGTGCAGTAAGTATGTGCTAACGTTGACGAAGCATGCGCCTCTCTCGATCTTTAATATCGATGCACCGAGCTGACCGAGCTCAGCTCGGAAAGTTCATTTTAATGAAACGTCGTGGGACCCGCGCGTTTATCCAATTCCACAATTTACATCGGGTTTTATACGTTCGGAGACTGTGTTTTGTGGATCTGGACGGAAGATTAGCGACGAGTATCACTGTCAACTTGCGTGATTAGCGACTTACTTTAATCCGTTACTTTAATAAGCGTCGGTTTCTTCTGGCCATATAATAACTACATTCTAACAAATAGTACTTTATGAATTAGCAAAACATATTTGACTGTCGTCATCGAAAAAACTCTTTTCTTTTTCGGAAAAATGATAATTTTGTAAATATAAGGAAAAAGGAATAATTCTTACAATTGTTTTCAATTCGCCGTATTTTAACTATAAAGCGATAGTCTTAATCTAAGAGTCTTATGTATTCATCGAGCCTTATATTTAAGACTTCCTTAAATTTACCTTCAGATACTCTACGAATTATTTTATTGGCATCTAAAGATAAATTTAAGGAAGCCTTAAATACAGAGTCTGATTATGAATACGGACATTAGACAATGTGCATATCTAAGAGTCATCATAAAGATAAACACATTTCTAAACGATTCTAGACAATATCAGAAATCCCATACATGTGTGAGGCTAATCAGTATTCGTATATTGAAGAAAAAATTTGCTAAATATTTTCTTGAATAGTAAACATTTTTTATTGCAAAATAAATATTTATTAAACGTAAACATATATTATATAAGTATTTCTTTCTTTTTATTATTTTCTTTTTTAAATAAATATTTATTTAAAGTAAAGAAATGTTTACTTATAGTAGCATTAAAAAAAAATATAATACTCAGCTTTAGAAAATTCTTTTCAGTATAGTGGGTTTTTATTTTGAAACCATCTTAAATAACGTCTTAAGATGCTAATACGATTTTGTAATTGGTTTATGACATCTTAAGACGGTCTTAAAATAAGAATTATGAATACCAGCCTAAAACATATCTAAGGCTGAAATATAATATTATAAAGATGTTCTTTTAGACGTGCATGTTAATTAGGATATTAATTTTAAACCCTTAAATACTTTTTCGGCATGGCGTATCGGCCTTTCTGTTCCATCGCTTATAACTCTTGATTAATAAATATTATACATACATTTATTTGACATCATTACATTCCTTAATGTCTACCGTTTACGAATTTATTATCGAGTTCGATATGCCATACACTAGTATATTGTTTCCACAGTGTGGCGTTTAAGGGTTAAAGATAAAGTGTCAAATTTCAAATACATATTAAATATATATGAAATATAATCTCATCTTCATATTACAGGGATTAAGTTTAAGATACGATTTTATATATTAACGATAAAATGTTAAATTTGAGAGATATCTGAAGAACCTTTTCAATCGGGCGCGGTTTCAAAGAAAAAGCGAACTTTAGTTGTATTTTGCATTACATCACTTTGTCGCACTCATGACCTCCATATATATTGTTCTATCTTTTGCACATCTCCTGCGCGAAAGAGGATCCTGCCCTCGGGACGTGACTCGTAATTCTAAAATATTATGCGGCAGCTCGAAATTTGTTTCTTTTTTTATGAAACGACCACCGCACATCTACACATCGCTCGCACTTTTACGCGCTATCGCGTAACTCAATGTACGCACTTGCAATTAACAGACGTATATGTCACGTCATGGACAAAGATGTAAACCGCAGAAAAAGCGTAGAGGGGGAAAAAAAAGGGAATAATTCCGAAAGTTTGCATTTAATACGTTTATATAGTAACCGCCATTGCTTTCGAGCTGTAATGAGATATTCGTCGCTCGATATTTTTTCGCGGTATAATAAGCAAACGTGATTCCATTAGAGCCAAACAGACTAGTAAGAGAAAACTCATTTGAGCTTAAAATTACACTCTATCGTGCGCGATGTATCTGTAGCTTAACCGTGATTTATTTGCCGGGCACGAGTTTCGAGCACGAGCGTAACCGCGTTAATGCTCCCCTCGAACGTGTGAAAGAAATTAGGTTGGCGACGTGGCCATTTTATTCCGCAGAGAGACTCGCGCGCGTTTTCACGAGAATCGTCAAGAGACCAGTGCAACTTCAACGAGACGCAAACTATATACGCAAAACCGAAGAAACGAAGGAACTACCTCGCGCGGACTTGATCGCGACGGCGAAGAGGGATGCGAAGGCTGAATCCTTCACACGGTTTTGCGCTCGTTACATGCAATCATGTACTACGTACCGTGAACGCGCGCGTATTTTGCTACGCGCCTGACTGGAGAAACGATAATCCGTATTCGCCAAGAATGCAAATGCATGGGGTTATCCATAACGGCGCCGAAAATGCATTTCGCGGAAAGAGAAATGACGAACGATCGTGTCGGGAGTACATTCCCGTGATAGCGTTCGCGAATTAAAACTGGAAATAAAGAAGAATTTATTTTCGCGCTTTATGCTCGGGTGACATTCACACTCGAAATTAATAGTGACATACGAGCGATAAATCTGACGCGACAAGCGTGCATTTCTCTTTGATTCATACATGAACAATCGAGGCACCGCGAGTAATGCTGATCTTCTTCGTAGCCAGATGCTTTGACTCTGATTTTTTGCGTTCTTTTTTTTTCGAATATAACTATCTTACGTTCTATTGAATTTTATTTGTTTGGAAAATTTTTACTTCTACCCAAGTTTTTCCAGAAAAATTTGAATGAATTGAAAAAATTTCAATATTTTTAAAAAAATTTAGTATATTTCAAATATATCTTTTACGTTCCATTGAATTTCATTGGAAGTTTTTGAAAAATATTGAAAATTTTTAGTTTCGTCATAAGTTTTATTTTCGAAAAAAAAATTTTATCTAAAAAAGTTTTCACTTGAAAACATTTGGATAAGACTAAAAATTTTTGTTTGCAAGGAAACATGTTCGAAGAAGGCGTCAAGGGTCAGACTACATTTTTCTACATGGAAAACTTGGATAAATTTTTAATATTTTTTTACTTGGAAGAGATAATTAATACACAATCTTGTAAGATGACCGTCTTCCTGGTGCTCGAAGCGCATCCGAATATGACTTCGACGATATTACTTCGCGGCGATGGCATTATGACATTGCGTCGTCACGATGTGACGACATCACCGGCGCATTACGTACGTCGCGATCGTGAGAATTCGCTTCTCTCGGAGGGGGACTCTTCTCTTTTGCCGCCGCCGCGGCGCACCGGAAGAACAACGCGGGCTTCCCACGCCTCCGGTAAAACCCGCTTCATAACGGGTCGCCTTGATTTCGCGGATACTTATGTCGAATGCGCTCGTTTCGATCGCGATTTACGTCACGGCAGCTCCGCGATTTCGTGCGCGATTCCGTGCCTGCTCTGGGTCGCCGCGAAATTTCACGAAATAGCTAGAAAAACGGGGCTAATCGGATGACGCGCGATAACAGTCGGGCATACCTGGTAACGACGTATTTGCATGCGCATTTGTCGGCCCTCCTCTTAGTTTGGATATAATCACCTGATTAACTCTTTTTACCCTGTAGAACGCTTAATCGGTGGGTTTAATTAACGTCGCTTCGAGTTCTTGTCCAAAATGAGGTCGCGTATTTTTTTCTTGCAGTTCTTTTCAGAATAGCAATTTGCGACGTTCCTCACAATTATCATATACTTTATATAATATGATCTATTTATTTAAAATTCGATATTATAAAAGAAAAAATGCAAAAAGTATTCTAAAGACTAATAAATCTATAAATTAATATTAAATAAATCTCTAAAATTTACGAGATTCTACATTTTTTAGAAACAGGTGTGAATTTTATTTGCAAAGATCATAATGAAAGCATACATAAAGAGGTTTCGAATTTTTCGTACATATTAATAAAAAGTTATTTAAGTATGATTTTTTTTAATGGCCTGATTCATAAGATATCTCTCTCTTTTTTTCTATGTAACGGCGCTGATATACTTCTTTGTAAAAAGATTGAAATTTATAATAGAATTAAATTTTAAAATATAAATAAATAAAGAAATAATGAAAGAAATTTACACTAGATTATAATGGATGCTGGAATTAAAAGAGATAAATTCTAACATAATGATTGCATGTACATATATTAATGCAAGTTGTTAAATATGAAAAACAAATTTTGAAATAGAAACAGTAATATAAAAAGAGGATACACAACTTAATTTTTCGTGACCGTTCGGGGACCGTTTTATGTTTATATTTTCTTATGTTATGAAAAAATAAAAAGTTGTACGCTCGTTTACTCAGAATTTATCATATAAGTATCTCAAAATTCATTATTAAAAAGCATTATAAAAAGCCACATTAGTAACCATATGATGATCGTATACCATGTGCTCATACAATAATCACTCTGTCTCTGAATATCAATGCAATTTCGGACCAGCTTTACGTTGTGAAACATGTGTCTCGTAATCATTGAGGCGAATAATTTGAAAATATATTACTCTTTCTCTCTTTATCATATCTCTCTTTCTTTCTCTCTCTTTTTCTCGGTCTCGCTGTCACCATTATTACCACAAAGCGCCCTAGCGGCTTCAGGACATTAGTGTCGCACAGGCATGTAACCGCAAAAGTAGCGAATAGACCCGGCCACCATTATAAATGCATTAACTCTCCCCTTAGTTTTCGTCCTCTCCTTCTGTGTGCCATTTTTTCGCTTTTGGCTGTTACAACTGAACGTTCGTGAGTCTTCGTCTTCAGTGAATCACGTTTATCGCTTTTCAACTCGCTAATCGTCGAGCTTACCTCGTTGCATGCTTGAAAAATATCAGTAAATTAATTGAATTTCGGGTTTAACTTTTAGAACATTCGCCACTGAAGGCAAAGATGAAGAATAAACATGACAATAAAGCATTATCTTTATTATTTTATCATCACTAATTTCTTATAAATATTATATTGAAGTACAATCGGGTAAAAAAAAAAAAGAGAAATGTAGAAAGAATAATAATTTGTCAAGTACGGCGACAGTAATTTTCGAGTCGATTGACGTTCGTAATACTCGGACGCGTTTCAAGTCTTCTCTCAAAGGGCATCGCGTAAGTCACCCCAAAATTTCTAAGCAACGCGCCACTTTGATACTCGACAATGACGACGGGGAACGCGCAGCTCGGAACGATGCGATCGATTTTCAGGAGTTTGTCGCCGTAAGAAAGGACGGGAATTTTTTCCGACGCTGCCACGATCTAGAGAACTGCACGATCATTAGGATAGAAGCGTGATGGAAGCGATCGTTACACTTTCTTCGCCAATCTGCAACCCTTCTCTCATCATCTTTTCTCATTTCAGTCGAGCGAGATCAAGCAGCAGCCCCTCGAGCACCTCAGGAGCGATAAATCAATGACTCTTCTCGTCTCTCTCTTCCTTTCTTCCCCGTCCCTATCTCTTCGAATCCCCCCGTTACTTCCGGCCGCCCTAGCTCCTAGCGGACGACTATAAAAAGCCAACGGGCAATTAAGGGTGTTTTAGAGTGGCTGCACTCGAAAATCGCCGGCCAACCCCAGTCGAAAGTGGGGGAATTAAAAAACATTACTCATCATATAATCGCACGAGCGGTTCTCGACGCTGTCTGTCACCGTCGCTCTTTCTCCCTTTCCTTCTCTTTCTCTCTTTCTATTTGATTCTCGCGCTCGGACACGCTCGTCCTTCTTGCGCCTCCGACGTGCCGGCAGAAAAATGAGAAATGATCGTGGCTCGATTCAGAGGTGCCTGTTTAAAATTCATGAACGATTTTACTGCAACCTCCCCTATCGCAACCCGTCACAAAAGGGCGAGCAGAGCCATATCGAGAGAGGGGGAGGGGAAAAATAAAGAGAGAGACAGTGAGATTGTGGCCCACATTTGCGACTATACATCAGCACAAAATCACGAGAGAACGAGTGAATGTGTGTGTGTGTGTGTGTGTGTGTGTGTGTGTGTGTGTGTGTGAGAGAGAGAGAGAGAGAAAGGGAGAGAGGAGAAGAGAGGAAAGGAGAGGAGAGGAGAGGGCTCGCACCCCACGAAATATATTAATTGTCGAATTTTCCGTGCGAGCTGCATATCCGTTAGAGCCGCTTTGTCCCTTGCCAGGCGCGGATCTCTTGATTATTAATTACTCCGACCACCAAGTACACCCCACTCTACCCTCCTCTCCTCGCGACTATTACCCTGTAACATTTCCAGTTGTGTTTCGAAAGTACGATCTTTTTTTTATTGCGGCCACAATTTTAACGGAAAAAAAAAAAAAAAAAAAAAAATCTAACAAATGTACACGTTGTGTCGGTGCCCGTTAATTATCACTTGAATTTTATGCGAATCGTTGAATTTTTATCGAGTTGAGAGACAAAGTTGGTTTGATTTATCATTGTGAATAAAAACGATTCCCAAAGATCTCAAAGGGAGATACAATTCACCGACGAAATTTCTATTATTTAATTAGATGTTGATACCAATAAAAGTCCTGATAACTACTATTTAGCTCCTATTTAATTATCTCAGTCAAATTTTGCATCTTTGATTGAAATTGTGTAATCTGTTTGTATATAATAATCATAATTAATTTTACAACGCCGTCTATAGATATGTACTGACTGATGTCCTAAATTGAAATATTTAGATATAACCGCATAGCGAAAACTAATAATATTCAAGAAATCTAGTATCGATTGTAACGTTCTCGTGTAATAACACAGATGTATATCATATTTACGACTGAATTAGTTACGAGCTACAAGAAACAAGGCTAGCCTATTCGTACACATATATATATATATAAAATTTTTTTCGAAGGGCGACAGTAGCGGGGGTGGCAAAAACTACTTGCACTTATCGAGCAAGAACGTCGGATGTAATTCACGCCTCGCCGCCACGGAAGGGTTGTAATTTTCTTGATATTATTCATGAACGTTATGGCAGGTTGGCTCATGTAATATAATAGCCTTTCACAGTCGTTTTCTCTTTACGTACATTTTTCTCTGTCTTATTCGCCTCATTTCGTATTAAGCCGCTCTCGACGCGGCACTTTAATTTATTTCTCATATAAAGGGCGAGTTCCCCTAATCGCGTGAGCACGCGCTCTTATATCGTGTTTATCAAACGAAAGAAGTTCATAACGCTTTCGATTATTGTACGAAGGTTACAAGTTCGATAATTCGTAAAATCTCTCTTGATACTTTTTAGATATCAAATTTTTTCCTTCCATTGTTGCCGTTTCATCAATAAATCTTGAGCACGGCAAAGACTAAAAATATTTTACAATTTTTATTATGAAAGCGTTATGAAAATAATTTTTATTGTCAAGTTTTTCTACAATAATATAATATAATACGTCTCTTCTTAAAAATATGCAGAGAGAGAGAGAGAGAGAGAGAGAGAGAGAGAGAGAGAGAGAGAGAGAGAATTTTTCATGTTTAATTTGAAACAAATTAGTAAAATGTATAAACATAGTTATAAAAGCATGATGATATTTTCAGTAAACGCAAATATCGTTGTTTCAGTTTCACAATTCCTCATATTTCATTTGTTCTCAGAAATTGACTTGAACTTAACGGAAGATTCTCTATCCATATCTTCATAATAACTCGAATAATTATTTCGGTCTGTGTGTGCTCGCATGACGCACGTTATTTTCTTTTCATTCCATTTTCTGACACACACATTACATTTTGTTTTTAGTATCCAAACCGCACATGCATGTGCTCCATGCACGCCATTCGAAGATTCCGTTGGGCGTAATTTGTTTTACTGTACGACCGATCGCGCGAATGTAATTCACGTTTCGATTCTGTGAAAAGTATCGTGATTTTCGCGGTATGATTTGCAGTGTTATCGAGCAATAATGTTCGGTTAATATGGCCTTCGGCAGAGAATTTCACCTCCTGTCTCCCTTCATGTTCCGTAGCGTTCGTTTCGTCCCCGTTACACGATATCAACCCCTCAGACCACGGCCTGTTGATATATCTCTGTCTCGCGCGCGTCTAAGGGCGCTTTTACGTTCGCAGGTGCGGTTCAGGTATATATATATATATATATATATGCACGTATATGTATGTGTGTATATATGTGTGCGTGCCATGATACGCGATGATTAGGCACTGAAACTCCACGGGCTATTTGTTAGTATAATAAGCTCCCGGTAGTGTGGCCAACGTAACCACTTGGCGGCACGCCACCCCGTTTTAGCGTAATTGTCCCAGATCGAGATTTACATACGTGAGGAGGGTGAAGAGGGGTACTGCGAGGGAGGGAAGAGGGTCGGTCCCAGGGAGAAATTGCAGAAAGCTCGTGATTGCTTCGGGTGGCGGTGTGGTGGCCTCGAAAGCCACCAGTCGATCCTTATGCTGACGAAATTTCGCGCTACAAACGAAGGAACGAACAGCTGAAATACTTGGAATGGATCTTATCGTTCGCTATTAGAATCTGGAAAACTACCGTGGAACTACGCTATGCTCGCATGTGCTTCCGGCGATCAAACCCCTCGCATCGCGATATCGTAGCTCGCATGGGCCCGCCGTTTGACATTGGTAGGCCTAACTTAGATCCATTTTGCCGATATTACGTTATAAGAATAACGATCGCTCTGATGTAAATGTCTTGAATAGCCGAGCCGTTTTTCATCGCTGGTCATTACCGACATATAGCCTTCATCAAAATACTGAACACGTCAGTGGATTTTATGATTCTTTTTTAGTGCCAATGTACGTCACTCTTATATATACGTACGCGAGTATACTAGATTAGTTTAAAAATATCAACGTCGTAAATATATTCTACAGACATTTTACTCGTACATTATCTTGTCATTACGATTTTCATATTACATGACTGACATTTCTGTAATATAATATAAACTTTGTCGAATTTCGTATTTAATACTGAATTTATGCTTCACATCAATGTATTAATAATCTTTTTTTTAAAGAAATCCTTAATTCTTCGAACGGAGATAATTTAATTACAAATAAATCGCGAAGTGCTTTCGTACGGAATCTCGTGCTCATATGCTTGCTTCCTTTGTACTTTCAGAACGAAATGGAAACGACAAACGATCGTGGGTTTCGAGATCATGGCCGAGAATAATTTCGCTGTTGCCGCCTTCCAGCATCTGTACAGCGGCAGTACCGTCCCCGCACATCCTGCCGCAGGACGGTACTGGCAGTATCCCAGCGCGCACGCGTTACCCGCGAACGGATTCTTCTATCAGCCATCATCGGCGGCGACTCTGCAAAAACCGCTACCCTACCGTCTGTATCCGCCCATGATTCTAGCGGGGCCAAGCAATCCTCTTGGTTCTTTGACTGCGAGCTCCAGCCTGTCGACTCTCAGCAACTATTACAGGGACAGCCCGGAGATGGCCGACGGCCGGGATACCTCGAGGAAAAGGGACAGGAGCAAGAGCCCAGAATCGAGAGACAGATCGCCAACTAGAAAATCGGCAAGACTGTATCCGCTGCAAATGATGCAGGCGGGCCCCAGCAATCCTCTTGGCACGCTGACCACCTCCAATCTCCCCAATATGAATAACTATTACAGAGGTAGTCCGGAGTTGATGGAAGGAAGAGAGAATATGGGGGATAGGTCGAGGAAGCAAGAAAGGAGCAGCAAGAGTCCGGACTCCAGGGACAGATCACCCCTGAGGAAGGACGTTAGATCTTATCCCCCGACGATGATCCAGGCAGGTCCCAGCAATCCTCTCGGACCTCTCGCGCCTACCTCGAATCTGAACAACTATTACAGAGACAGTCCCGAGATAATGGATGGACGGGAGGGTATGAACCGAACGCGACAACGTGACAGAAGTCAGAGTCAGGACAGATCACCTGTGCAGAGAGAGAATAGTCCTCGAAGCGTGAGAGCCGACAGCGATGAAGAAAGCATACACGACATCTAGAACATGGAGATACTCGGTACCGGCGGTGGCACGTCGGGAGTATTGCACGAGGGAGACAAGTATATCCTGCAAGGATAATTAGGAAAACGTACGGAATGGATTGATTTCCTTACGAAACGTCATTTCGAAATAAATGTACTAATGGCGGACGAAGAGTTAACATCAGAAAATAGGAAACTGTCGAGGGATGAATAATCCCTTTTTGAAAATGTATTCGTGTGAATCGGGCAGCTATTGAAACATATGGGCAAGCTTGAGAATACTGATTAATGCGAGATAACTCATTACGAGATACTGATACGGATAATTAAAATCAAATTCACTTAACTAGCATTAATCAGTCAATTTCGAACGAGATAACGAAGTCGCTCAAATTTCAGCAGCTATCGCATTAACAGTTCATAAATAAACAAATCGATGTCCATATGGAGAATTTGTTGGGAGATTGATCGATAAAAAAATTTGTATAATCCTGGAAGAAACGCGCTGTATATATACATATATATCCTTGAGAACTTGTGTATCGATCTACGCAGCTATCACGAATCGAAACGAAGAAGCGAATGCAGCTGATGTAACGAGACTGTTTAAGAAGCTATATACCCAAGTGTACGCAAGCATCGAAGAGAGATTACTACGTAGGGAGATTATTTCGTCGCAGTTATTTGAAAATCTGGAGAGAGCAGAGTGAGAGAAGAGATTCAGGGATTCGCGAGGTCTCTGAAGCGAAGTCAGCGAAATGAGATGCGAACGGAACGGCACGGCGGCCGATTTCGTGAGGTAGAACAGGAAGTGACATAGCACGGGACGTCCGGGATTTTGTAGATAATGAGAGCGAACAGGAAATATCGTGCGGTTAACCGAACTTCGTGATTTGAGCGTTCAGTGAATGGCGGGTTACGGTGAAACAATATATTCAACGTTGATACGATCGGGCGTGTAGAGAAGCGGACGAAAGTAAAAATCCCGTGCTTCACCGATACATTATATATCCCTCGGACAAATGGAGACTCATTATTACTCATTCATTGTCCATTCATTATTTTATTTTCCACTTCTTCGCATGCAACGTGTGATTGGTCCCTCGCTTGAAAGGTACTTGTTTTCCAATATTTTTACAATTTACAGAGCAAAATTATTTGCAGTTCCAGTTTTATTTTGATCACAGTTATCGATAATTACACTGTGATAATTATTTAATTTGAATTTAAATATTGATTAATTTTATTGCGAATTTTATTGCTCTCTTTAATATTTTATAAATTAAATTGTACCTTCACCGCGAAATAACTATAATACGTGCACATTTTTTTAAACATCGATCAATGATTTCCTTGCAGAATATTGTAAGAGTTCATACAAGCGAATAATATTACATTATCAACAAATAACTATTTCGCTGTGCCAAAAATTTATATTCAATTCTTTTAATCTTACAATTTTACATAAAATTTTATAAATTTTTCGCCTCTGATGCCGAGAATGAAAGAACTCGCTCATCTGCAAAGAAATCAATCAATATTCATGACCACCAGCGATTTTTGCCTTTCAAAATTTATCACATGCATTCAATTCGTCGCAGCACGGATCGATAGCATGATTCGTTCGTATAGCAACCGATGTGAGGCTGCAACATGCCGATTAGAGAACCCGGCTAGATTCGACGTAGGTTTCGTACGTCGAGGACGGTTACAGTCGCGCCAGGAAGCGGGCCAATCGCGGGCGAACGTGAATGTACAATTAATATGACATTAGAGGGGACCTAGCCGCGGGGGAAGAGATCTAAAATGACACGAAATTACGTGGTGGTCACTACGAACGACAAAAAAGGACCGTGCGGGAGAGGGCGGTATCAGGGCATCGAACATGAAGAAGGGGGCTCGACTATTCAAATAACTGCGTTCTCGTGTCGGCGGAGCGAAACCGGCATTTTACCTGCCGTTCTTCCTCGAGAAGACGAACGAATCGGTCGACTTAATTAATATTCGACGAGATCTGAGTGACGGAGTGATGGTCCCGAAAATTGCACGACATTGGCGGCCGGTAATTTGCGAACGACAACGGGGGCGGACTCACATATTTTCTTCTTTCCTAGAAAAAAAGATCGATAGTTCTCTTGATCGTGGTAACAAGTGCCGTCGTTGTAAGTAAAGTTAAATGCGAATTACGAGTGGTAGAGAATCCTCGTCATACCGCCGGTATGAGTCCTTGTTGTCCGTTGAACGATACAGTGATACGTGATTCGCACGATAAACGACGATGACGATGCGATATCTGCCTCAAACGATGATTACATGTGTTTCCCTCGTGAAACAATTGCGCGAAACGTGTTCCATTCTCTTAAGACCAAAATTATATCAAATCTTACGCTGATTATTGCTGAGATTTTCTAGAAACTATGACGAGACTGGACACGAACTGACACGAACGAGTGTTATACATTGATAAGTGGTAAAGTCAGTATTTGAGAAGCAAACTACCTAATTAGATGACAATTCTCACGTCGGTACGATCGAGAGATTAAATCGGACAGTGGTTTTTCTCCAAGAGATCACAAAACGCTATAAATATTTCTTACGACCGCAAAAACTTTAGTTTTTTTACGATCGAACGTTTTCGTCTGCAGAACTTTCATAGCAGCTAGTCGGTTCCTTCGACACGAGCGATTTTCTAACTTCGGTCTCGCAAAGATGAGCTGCGCCATCCACTTTGTAAATATAACGGATGTACCATCCGCGCGTAGATGAAGATATACGAAAGCTGTAAATATACGAAGATGGGAGGCTTGTACGAGGGTGAAGACAGAACGCGAGGATAGAACAAGTCCGTAGGACTTAAGCCAAGATACGAGATACGAGATATTTCAAAGTATTTTTCAGATTTCAGTATACGTAGCGGAACGCGAGGCGCGTTCTCGAGAGATCGAGCGTCGTGCGACGTCTCTTTTTTTTTTTTCCACCGGCAAGAAGGCGGCGTTTTCGATATTTCGATGACACGGCACGCGGCGCGTTCAATAAGAACATACCAGTATTATGAATGTATAAAATTAGGCTGTACAACGTGCGAGAGGGTTCTCCTGTGCGGAAAACGCAGATGCGTCGGCGGGGAGTAACGTCGACCTGCACGACGCGTTTAGTAGTTAAGTAACACAGCAAGAAGTATATATACTTAGAGTATATAAAAACCATGCTTTGTAAAATAATGTCTGTATAGCGAGAATTATTATATTATATGGAAAATATATTATACTGAATTTAACATGTTTTGCGTTCTTCTTTCGGAGCCATCACGCCGAATGCTTTCCTTCGTGGAAACCTCGATTGACCATAAACGAATTCTATTTTTTTTTTTATTTATTTTTATCGACGTTAATTGTGCTTCGTATCAGTCTACAGTGTGTGTTTTACGAATCTTTTCTGAAATTTAAAATCTCAACGTGTCTCACATTTCTTAACGAATTTTTCTGCAATGAAAATCTCAACACATCAAATTTCTTTTTCCTAAATCTTACAAAAGTGTGTAATAAAAAGCTTTTATATATATATACGTGATTTAATTTCTCGCGTAAAAATAACACTATATTACACGTTTAAATATGTACATTCATTTTCGTATGCATTTATTTTTACATGAAAAATTACATCTCACACACACACACATATGTATAAAGTCTCTCAATTAAATACTTGGATTTGTAATGCAATATTAGACTTTTACCTTCTCTAATTAAATTATAATTATATGATAGATTTATCGAGTGATTCGTGTATGAAAAAGTAATGAAAAGAGGCAATTGGATTAGAGTTCACGCGAGAAAAATCCAGTGCTTTGTTCTGACTTTCCGGCGAAGGGACGTTCCGGCTGTCGGAATCGAGATCGCTGTCACGAAAGCGCCGACCCTTTTCGTTTAACGTTCAATTTGCAACTTCGTGCATAATGTAAAATGATTAGATTGACGTTTAGACGAACTGCCCGAGGCTCCCAGGACATTTTCACGCGATGATGCATATTGTAACGTCCGCGATTAAGTGAATGAGCGCTTGGTCCATTCGTTTTGCGACTATTACGGTAAAATTGCACTCATCAAACTATTTTGCGCAATTCGCATTTTATTCAAGAAGCTCAGATTCGAAAGTGAAAGTTACGTATTCTTGAAAACCGAGGTTAAACACGTAATCGCCATTCGAAAATAATTTCGAGCTTCTCGTGAGCGGTAAGTGGTTTTTACTAATCTATCTTTTTTTTCTTCTAAACTCCGCCAAGCATAATAATTAAATAATTTCAGTCTTTTTTGAATAAAACATCAAATTATTATCCGACTTGTTACGGGGTTTATCTTTCTTATTCTTTCATATCATCTGGACTCATCAATTAACATGATTAATTAGTCGAGTCAGTAACTTTTCACACACTTTTTCTGATCTTTTTGGTGATAGCAAAACTCAAAACAGTTATTACTCGAAATATTTCTTAATAACAGCTAATTTCATTAATGACATGATGATGATTTTGCGCCACGAAGTAGAAACTTCGAAGCAATTAAAGCTTTACTTTCTACGGCATTACGTATATATTTCTGCCAGGCCTCGGTGAGTTTCGCGTATCGTTTTGCTACATCGTTATTCTCGCTTTACAATTTCCGCCGAGCATAAATACGGCAGAGTTTATAACTAGAGAGGATAAACGAAATTTTCAGAATACGTATAAGCGTTTTTAATTTAATTATTGAATTATATTGCGAATGTAATATTAAAGTTAATTAGCCCGAATTATGTAAGATGTAAACAATAGGTTGCCAGTAGCTTTTAGGCATTTACTCGAGCATTAGTAATACTTTTGAACTTGGAAACACATTATTGAAAATATATTATTACGAAATATTCTTATGTACAAATCGAAATACGCAATTTCCGGGTAAACTTTCTAAATATACTTGTCTAAAATATCATTCCGCATGAAATGCAGAATTACAGAAGAGAAAGAGGATACCTTTGCGTATTCATTTCCGGAGTACGTTCCAATAACAAATTTTACGGAAGGACGAGAATCCAACGTATATATGGCATCATTACGCGAAGTACTACGGCCCTTCTTCCCGCGCGTGTCCTATTAAGTCGAAATTTCGGCGCGGTTCAGCGACGTGTAATTTGGCGAAACCCTTATAGTCGTCGTCGTCGAAGGCGAAACCCGGCGAGCGTGACAGTGTGCACGGGGCTTAATCGCGTTTGCTTATTTCCGCCGTTGGCCGGTGCAATTATGTTGTGGAGAACGCGCGCACGCTCTCGCACTCTCGCCTCCCTGCATAAGGGCTTATTTTATTCCTATTAGGGTAAAACGGGTAGCCGGGACGGACGGGACGCACACTACCGTGTACCCACAATTACGTGAAATTAATTTGGGCCCCATTAGCGGTCGGCCGCGCCACTGCCGGGGCACTAACGATTTTCCCCAGCGGCGGACACGGTCGAACGAGACGGTGCCTCTCGTGTCGCAAACAACGCTATTGTACATATTCGAGAGCACGTACACGCTGCGTATACCCCGCACGTTTTTTTTTTTTTCTTTTGCGTCGCACGACAGTGTTATACCTGCCGCGAGATGTGAGACCCGCGGGACGAGGGACATATGGAAATTCTGAATCGCGCGTTCAGCATCGTTAAGTTACGATATCCACCGCGATACTAATGTTACTGCTACTTACGTAGCTCGTCGCCGCAATCATGAATGCCGAGGTGTGCAATTATTTTCCTTAAGAGGCCATAAATTATAGTTAACCGGGTATAAGCTAAGTACTTGTTGCTTTTTGATTAATGCAAATTTACACATGTGCGCTGCAAAAAAATTATCCATCCCTTAACATATTCTTTTCACCACGTACCACGAGCTGCGCCATTGTGAGCGAAGCTCGTGATAAATTAAGTCATAATTAAATGAAAAGTCAATTATAAATTTGATAAACGTTCTCCTTTTAAATTCATTACGGGACGAGTCAAGCGATTAACGTAAAAGTTAAAGGTTATATTATATTGCAGGCACGCATAGCGTATCGCTAAAATAGCTAACCTTCGCCACGCAAGGATTTGCTAAATGTTTCGATATAATCGCGGGATATTTTGCATCGCGGGTTTGTACCGTGTAATAAATTCCGGAAACGAGAAGATCCTATAAGTAGTTGCCATTCGTCACCAAGGAAAGTGTAGTAATAATAAGAATTAGCGTCGTTTAATCGCGAGATATTTTTTTTGTTACTTGAATTTTATTCGAGACAGCTGCAGTTAGACGGATGACACTAATTGTAAGTGCAAAATTACAGCAATATTCCCCCGATATGTAACGTCGCAAATGAGGGTGTCTTCCCTCGGTGCGGCAATCGGCGCACTTTGTATAATTGTAGGTTGCACCGAGCAGCGGATGCGCTTATTAGCTGAAAGCGGTAGGAAATCACAGTTTTATTATTCTCCTTCTTTTCGCAAGTGTCCGTTAAGGTTCCACGCGGCTCGCTTCCCGAAGGTGGCGGCCCGATGGAAACCGAAGAAGAAAGGAAGAAGGGCCCGGCGTGAGAGGATGTGGTTAACCCCACGGCCAAATCGAGCTTTTGCCGGGTTTCTGCATCCTGAAATGCAGCGACAAAAGAGAATCGCCGGAACAGAAGTACAGTGGCATCTTGTCCAATGTCATGTTGTTCCTTCTTCGGTTCCCGCACCGCTTTGTGATTTTGTTTCTTTGACCATTCGATGATGCATCGTTTAAGTTACAAATAATAAGCAAGACGAATCGACAAAAAGGCGTTTCGATCGACAAACTTTTCTGCTTATTTTTACGATTTTCACGCGATTTAAATAATCACGATAAAAGAATTTTTTATGCATTTCCTAATTAACCTTTTACTATATATTGAGTACATTGAAGAACTGTTTATTTATTTGTTTCTCTTAAAAACTAAAATAAATGAGAAAATAAAAAAAAAACGCGAGAACGAGAAAGAAATGATTTTGTTTCTTCGACCATGCGATACGTCGTTTAAAATTACGAGTGTAAGCAAGAGAAATCGACGAAGGGGATGTTGGAAAACTTGTAAGCTTAACTTTAAGATTTTTATGTGATTTAAAATCGTGATAAAAAGAATTTATTCATTTCTGCAAATGTAATTTTGCGCGCTATTGAAGAACCGCTCGTTCATTTTCGCCTCTTTCAAAAATTAAAATGAACGAGAAAATGAACGAGGAAGAACGAGTTGTTGAAAGGAATTGAACAAAGTTTTTTCGAAGGATAAGTTTCTACGAGGGTGAGCAATCGTATTACATATTTTACGGAATGTTTTTAAAAAACTGGACGGAATCTTATTTTAACGCGAGAGAAAGTTCCGTGAAAATGTGTCCATTATCGCTTCCATAATGAAGAAATTAACGATGTTAACAGCGTCGATAAACGATTGTACCACACGCCTATAAATTACACCGGCGGACGAATATTGTAACGCGCTAAATAATTCGTGCATGAATAAATATGATCGATCGGATCGAGTGTTCGCGCGCATCGATCATCGGCACGACCACACGCGATCCCAATTACGCGGACGCCTGCTTAATATTAAAAGCCGGCTGTTCGCTCGAAAAATGGCCGCGGGTCCTCGGGCCATGATTATCGCGCTCTTTTGATAAAATGCAAACGAGGACCGGGAATAAAGTTATTTCGTAGGATATACGCGTAGGATCGCGCGCTCAGAAAAGCGGGGCCGCGCGAGGCGAGGAAAGGCACGACGTGAAAGGCAACGAGGAAGAAAAAGGAGGATCGGGATGAGCAAGAACGTATAATGTGTCGAAAAGGCACCTGCCTCTTTCGAGCTTGTTATCTTCCCATCGAGCGGTCGCAAGAAAAGCAGCTAGACTCGAGTTAACCGATCTTATCTCGCGCCGAGACCAGCGAACCACTTATATCGTTAATTGCTCCCACTTCCGGTCTACCGCACCTCGCCTCGTCTCCTCGCTTCACCTCTCTTCTCCGCCTCTCCGTAACCATCCGGTGAGTAACGTGTGCGTGTAAAGAGCACGCATTACGCTCCGGGGCGACTTTCGCGAGCGCGCGGTAGTTTTATGTCCTTTTAAGCGATCTCTCGCCTAAGTGGACGGCCCAGGAAGAGCAAACATCAGTGTTTAAACGGCCGACGTCAGTCATTGTACTTCATTTAGGGGGAAATGTGATGGTTTTGTTTTGTTTTTATTTTAAGCGCCGGAGACGGAAGCGTGAAAATTACCTCCTAACTTGACTAATGGCGTTCTCGCGGTTATGGTTTTGTATTGAAGTATCCCTCCGCGGTTGCCACGTCGACGCGACGCGAAGAAGAAAAATTTAGCTTGGTGTGTTGCATAGATAATTAGGCAATTTGAAATATTATTTACATTAACAATGTAATCTTGCAGTATTATATTATTAATACCATTATGCAGCGGATTACGCGTAATAACGTAATTATGGCTAATTATACAATATCGTACCGCTGACATAAATTTTGTAGATGACATGTGACAGAATATAAAATGAATTTTATGAATGACAAGTGGCAATAACATGCATATCATACATCATAATTATACGCGTATACTCTTTTAAACGCTAAATTATTATTCACCCAATCAACACGGCACGCGAAATCATAGGCTAAAATAATAGCACGTCGCGTTACGCGGCAAGGGAATCGCTAATTTTATTGACGCAATCTTAAGCGTCAGAACGGGAAATGAAATCCGATCTAATTATTCTTTATCCTGCAGTTATTCTAAATAATTTTTTATGCTTCCTACACGTCCATGTAAAATGAGAACAAATAAAAGAAACACGTTTCTAACAGCGTTTTGATCCGTACAAATAACAGCTTTATCATTCAAATAAATTTAGAATTAAATTATGTTTTCTTAAGTCTCATGCCCTAACAATTTGTAAGCAACGTAACGTGTATTAAGATACTTTCTAAAATTTTAATTTAAAGTTTAAAGAGTTTACTCGCATAAAATATAATAGTATCGAACGTAAAAGAATGATATATTTTCCACATATGTTCCATCATATTGAAAGCATTACAGTATATTTCATTTCAGAGTATTACAGTAATTGCACACATGACGACTGTACGTGTTCCGCTATGCATAAACGCAAGTCGTGCATTAAAATTGCATGTTTGAGGCATTCCTCGAGTTACGACTGTTACGAGGTACCGCGTTCCCTTTTTTTTTTTTTTACCCGTAGGTAGAAAGAACGAGAGCGAGAAAGAGATTTGTCGAAGAAGATTAAGACGAAACCAGTCCGTCGACTCGTCGTGGAGCAGGAAAGTGAACGTAGAAAAGAAGAGAAGAGAGGTGAGGAGTAGCTCGGTTTCACGAGCATAATCGCGCTCACAAACACGCAAGTGAGCGTACAGTCCTCGATCGACAAAATTTGTCCGCCATTTTTTATTTAGATAATAAAGCGATTGTCACGAGTGATAGTCTCTCGTGGAAGAGACTGGATAGTGTCGCACACCTTTTTATTTTTCTTGTCGTATCAAATGTCACTTCTCTCTTCTACACTAAGAGAAAAAGATGGTTACGATCAGTATAATTTAACTATAATTTATAGCAATTTTCGATGCTATTTGTTTTTTTTTGATAGAATGCAAATATAATTATTATTATTAATATTATAGAAGCGATAATAATTATAGAAATAAAGTTAACCATCATTATTTTACTTGCAATTTAATTTACATACACACAAATACTAAACATTTTCCTCTCAGCGTTTTTAGCATTCCTTTACGCTGTATTTATCTCTGTATTTATTTTATTATCGCGAGAATCTTTGATTGACATTTTACATAGTAAATAATCAACGTAATTATTTTCTTCTTTGCAGTTAATTGTTTAAAATTATCGTGACATCTTTCAGAGATAACTTCCCTTATACCGTTCCTCACGCAACACGTCTCGTTAAAACTTATCCAGTTGTGTCGCGTGTGTATATGTGACAGGCTGACTGGCCGCAGGCCAAGAGTTTTGCGGACAAACCTTAAAATGACATCATTCGTAATTTGTTATTAATCGACCATCTTACTTGGCGCATCAATTACAGGGGAGGGGAGGGGGAGGGGGGCATTACGCAGGTGCGTTAACGAGGCCGATATAATCGGTGGTACTTCGTCATTATCAAGTATCGTATTATCGATGCTCGTCAATGTGCCACACGAGCGAGATTTGTCGCTCGCATGGTTGCCCTCACGGCGACAAATCATTATCGACGTGGCTGGACCGTTTCAATATGACCACGTTAATGGCATCATTTTAACGGGTGCGCTTCTGGCCCGTAAAACTTACTCGATCAATTACTCGATACACGAATCCAGTCTCCACGCCAGCAAGATATCTTTAAATGAAATTTATAGGACCCACATATAAAGTGAGCGCGCTTTATAGCTAATAATTTTAACAATCTTTGATTTACCATCCGATTAACATTGCGACTTGCGACGCAATTCTGCTCTTTCGATTAACAAACTGCTTTATCGCCGACTTTCAGAACAACTTGTTCCAATTATGAACCAAGTTTTAAATCATCGACGCAATACATTGATCCACGGAATAATTAATAAAAATGAATTTGACTTTTAAAGAACAAAATGTAATGAAAAAGTCCATTCTGCTAAATATTACTTTAAGATTTAAAATTGTTTTTTTTTTTACTTTTAAAAAGTAATAAGATTTCATATTTAGTTAATTTTTGAACGATGTTTCTTGTTTTGTAATACCGAAATAGAGTCGCGCGGAGACATGCAAAAAATTAAATAGTAATATAACTGGTAAGCGACTCGATTAATCATTTAAACTCATATTTACAATCACTATATATGACTCTTGTATTAAAAAAAGCGTATCAAATGAAGAAACGTAAAATGAAGTTTTATTTCTCTTCGAGACGCTGCCAGATTAATGATCGCTTGATTAGAAATTAACTGACAATATATTTAGCTGATTGTAAAAACATAACTACTTTCGCGTAATTTAATATCACTAAAAGTATTATACGATTGTGTGAAATACTCCACAATATCGTAAAAAAATAATTATTGGATCTTATATATTATACATATTATTAGACCTTATGTTATATTAATAAAATATTTTAGTTGTGTTTGTAAAATGCATGAAAAAAATGTTGAAGGTGTGGCTTTCTTCTATCAGCTTATATAATATTTAATCTTGGAAATAAATGAGACTAAATGTAGATTTCAAATTTAATTTTAAAAATATTTGTGTGAAAAGAAGAAAATTAATTAACATGTTAGATTAAGGTAAACAATTTTTCCCTGCTATATACTGTAAATAATTTTTATTTCACGAAAAGTATGTAACGTTTCTTTTTAATCTTTATTATCCATGAGACATTAATACGAAAAAATTATTTAAAAATTGTATGTTCTGAAAATATCAATACTTATATCGTACTTTACTTATTATTTTATTTCTTTCTTTTTTTGATACTTGCAATTATTTGTGTAAATGCAAAAATTGAATTCATTATAATTTATTTGATGTAAAAATTCCGGATAAAAAATTGACCATATAAAATTACTAATAGCTGTATTGTGTCCTTATGACGTTTTCGATTTTCCAACAAATCTGAATTATACTTGACACAATTCATGTATAAAATGTTAAATAAATTGAGAACGATTATTCTACTTTCAAAATTAAATATTCAATTAGAACAGGTGGACAGATTAGTATAATCTGCCCACCTGTTATAATTAAGATAACAGATCTTTGAGCTCAATCTTTGATGATTTATCTTTGAGATAAAAACGTTTGAAATAATAAATCTTTGATGATGATCTATTAGTACTTTTTAAATTGGTTACATGTACATTTCCTATAAAAAATTCTCATATAGATCAATTATTTTATTAAAGTAGAAAATGATATGTATATATCACTCACCAATATGATGCGCAGCAGCGGAGTTGTGACTACGTCGAAAAAACTACGTTGAACTATAAAACAGAAATATATATAAATTATAGCAGTACCAAAAATAATTAATACATACAAAAAATAATTAATATATAATAATTAATATATAAAAAAAAGTTGTTGCCTGCATACATGAAATGATGAATTCTTCAGGTAAAAAATGGAATAAAAATAATACAAAATATTATTCACCTTATGGTTGTCCGCCGGCGCTCGATGCCTCCTTCATCGCACTTGTCATCACAACACAATATTCACTAAAACACGGATAATTACGATTGCGCATTAATTTATTAATCATTAAAATAGAATAATCATATGGCATTCCCGACGTTAATCACACGCGTGACACAAATTTTACTATTATATATTGTGACGAAAGGGTAGCGTAAAATACGAAATTCTATTATTCACTCAACTGGACGAATCAAATTAGTAAGTAAAACAAAATTTCAAACGGCAAAGATCCTTCGACACAAATGATTAATTAATAAGTATTAAAATTATAGACTTAATTACACGAGATGTATTTATATTAATTAAACGTATCGCTTTAATCGACTTGAAATAAACCCGTTTTATACACGCGATTCATCCGCTTATAACCGAAGAATTCAAAAATAAAATTAACATTCCAGTGTATATTGTACATACGACATGATACGATAAGATCGAGTCAATGAGTAATTAAAATTAATTAAGAATCGTGCGAAAATCGTGCTATCAAAATTCAGCATTGTGCGTAATATATTCCGAACGCGTAATCCAATGAAATATATATTATTCGTAAACGCGATCGATGGAATCTCTATTTTTTTAAATCTCTATTTTTTAAATCCGATCCAGCCATTCGTTCGTGTATTCTCTACTCCGCACTCTCAATCTGAAAGTAACGAGCATATTACGTTTAACATAGCAAAGAATCCAAAGCGCGATGCAAGAGATACTTTCGAATCTAAGTGTTGAAAGAATCATTATCTCTCGGCGTAAATACCGCGATAAAGAAACAATTTATAATTTCCATTCGCCTTTCCATTACTACGCGAATGAACGAATCGCGCGAGATACTCGCTTTGATAAGCAGCCAATGTGTGTACGATACGGTTGTTAATTGTGATAGTTAATAATCGAGCGAGCTAATCGTATGATAGAGCTTGATATGTCCCGACGTGGTCGCGTTTTAATGGATAACACACGACGACACACGCAAAGCGTGCCGCGTCGAACTTACTGACTCGAGACTCGCCGGGTAAATGATAACATAAGACGCCGCGTCACCGCCTTAGGTACCAAAACAAACCTCATGGCCAACCGATTTCGTGGAAATTACTTGGAAATATTCTACGAAGTAAATATATTTCGAATATTTCCGTTTCTTGTTTTTAAACTGATTTTAAACTGATTTCGATAAGTGGATTGTTCATACCATATATTTTGTACTTTATTTTGTGAATTCATTAGCGCTTAAGATAAGGATTAATTCCGTTTGATTGAGAAAGCGTTTCGGAATTGGAAATATTATTACTTGAATGTGTTCGACGAGAAAATTTATTTTAAACTGTGTCGTGTATAAAGGTGTACCATTAACAGAACAAATTTTTTTAATGTTATATGTAAAGGAGGATGTTAAAAAAAAGTCGTGCGTAAATAAAAGAAATAATTTTTTTTTGTAGATTTTGACTTTCTGAATATGATAATATGTAATAAAGTTATTCAAAAATTTGTAGTGTTCGAGGAACGTGTCGAAAACTAAGCAAGATTGACATTTGAATAAATTACACCACATTTGTGCTCAATTTTCAAAGTTCTCTGAAACCTTCCATAGTAGTCGACATATCAATCCGATTTTTCGATTTTATTAAAATCATAATTCTTTGTATTAAAAAATTAGGCAATTTTATTTCTTACTTATTATATGTTAGAATTAAAGAAATCATTAAAAATCGGAAAATAATAATAAATTCATTTATATCAATAATTATTTGATCAAAACAGATACATTGAAATAAAGCTGTTAATAATAGATTTAAATAAATATATATAAATGTAAATAGATTTAATAATTTTTTTTTGAATATAGATAACTGCCATTTAAATTTATCATTGGAAGAACCGAATGTATAGTACGAACTTTTTAATAATTTTATCATATTCAGGAGATTAAGTTCTACAAAAAATATTCTCTCTTTTACTTACACCTTAGGCAAAAATCGGTTTTTTTACATTCTCCTTTGATTCTTCCAATGTTAATTTAAATAGCAGTTATCTATTAAAAAAAAATTATTAAAT
>NW_017306160.1:626527-635773 GCF_001594115.1 Trachymyrmex septentrionalis
TGATTTTTAATAATTTCTTTATTCTATCTTTATTCTATAATTTCTTAATTCTAACAATAAGAAAGAAATAAAATTGTCAAATTTTTTAATACAAAAAATGATTTTAATAAAATCAAAAAATCGGATTGATATGTCGATTACCATGGAAGGTTTATCAAGTTCGATCCAGACGTCACGATCTGTAAACTACTTTATTCGATAGATAAGGTACAATTATTTTCGTGGTGACCGTCTTGCAGCGTCTGTCAACTACAAATTTATTTGTTTGAATCGTACAGTACAGCGTAGACACAAAAACCGCCATGTTACTGTCCGCGCATGACGTCACTGCGACGAGATTCAAGTCGAACAGCAACGCGGAGGAGCCGTTCCGTGTATTATTATGTGTATTATCGAAACACGAACTTCGCGACAAGTGCTACGAGAAAACACAAAATTGTTCTTTAAATACGTATTTGATAATAAATAAGAACTATTCAGTTCGCGATTAGTCATTCGAGGCGGATGATATTTTAGATATTTCATGCGATTTACTTATTCAATGTAAATACGTATTTAAACTGTAGTATTTTATGGTAACAGTATACATTTCCTTTAACTAAATAATGCGTGATAATAATGTGTGATAATAACCGATAATACCTTTTGATTATTCATTGATTAATCATGTTTTACAAGCTGCATGTAACTATGTGACTGACCATTGGAACAGCAACTGAAGTACTGAAGCAAACACCAACGCGAATAGTGCAGTTTTGCCAACATTCCATATGCGACTATTGAGCGGGAGATCCAAAAGTCTCATTTGAATAATCTACATTAGAAAAGTGTATTAGAAAAGAGAGAAGAAATTGAATCAAAGCAATAAATGATATAAATTGTAATTATTATACAATATTCGTAATATTTACAAGCTAAGTAATAATTTTTTCGGTAATTGGATCCAAATATATTTCACATTTATATCGCGCTAAAAATTTTGAACTATCCATTTCCTATCCTAATTTGAACTATCCTATTTCAATGTAATTTGCCTTTTCTTGAGAGATAATCAATTTAATTAAGAGATACAGAGTAGTGTCTCGGCGCGAAAAGTATATTTTATACTAAAAACTAAATTTGAAGATATGACGTAATAATTTTAATGTTTTAGTATAAAAATTGTAGAATTTTCTCTTTATTTTTACAAGGAACTGCAGAACTGTGCTATTATGAAACGTGCTACTAAAAAATTATCATTATTTTTTACAATATTTTTTATATTAATAGAATATTGTACTAATTTCACGGATCCACATAAAGTCGGATTGTGAAGTTGGCACGTCGTTCTATTGATACAAAAAAAATAACAGCAATTTCTATAGCTCTTTTCATAGCTCTATACAGTTCCTTATAAAAATGAAAAAAGTTCCATATTTTTTATATACTGTCAAACCAAAATTGATGATGTTACGTGCTAAATTTTGCATATCGTTTTTTTTTCCGTTTTTTAGAATTTTTAAAAACTTTACAAATATAATTTCTCTTAATTATCGAGAGAATAATTGATCTGCTACAGAAACAAATTTAGGCCATATCTCAAGACAAACTTTATCTCAGTTCGCCAATCAAATCGCAATTGCAAAAATGACGTAGCTGATAATAAATTAAATCACAAGATCTCTATTTAAATCGTCGTATCATATCTGAAGACGGACATTTGAAATTCACTAAAAACGCGATCGTAAATATAAAAAGACTTTCGTCAATTCGCTTACTGCTTTGAACTGTTTCTCGCTTAAGCCTTAATTTGTTAGAGTTAAAAACTGATGATCTCGAACTCAGCGTTAGCGATCAGAAATGATTCGGAGTCCGGTACTCGCGCAACTGACGCGTGTCCGATCCGAGAGTCGAGCAATGAATTATTGACGTGGTCGATCGCGATAGCCGTCGAATGTTTAGCCAACAGTCTCTTTCGCGAAGCGCCCGATACAGCTTTCGTGTTTAAACCACGCGCGTACGTCACGTTCACGCACACGCGTGCAAGCGAGCGTGTCGACGGCGATAACGCGGCCATTCAGCGTTCGGCCGAATTGGCTGAGCACATGTCGGGCGGAATTTAAATATTGTAATTAGAACGAGAGCGCGTAATCGCGGGGCGATCGGGATGAGACGGCCCGAGTGTCGAGGAGTTACTACCGATGTGTTTCGGTGGGCGAGCTCGAGGCGAGCATATGGCTGGACAATTACCGGCGTAAAACTCTGAAAAACACGGGAGACACGGGCAAGCACGACTCTTATCTGCGTTCACGATCCCGGCCATTTTCGGTCTCATCGTCCGTTGAAAAAGTCATCAGGCTGAGGACATCGTGTTTGCCCTTTGTTACGTGTAACGTATCTCCCGGAAACCTAAATTCCCGCGATGTTGCACGGCATTGTGCGTACGTTATATCTTGTAATCACGAACGAGCGCAGAAGCGCTGTTCGTGACTGTAAAAAGCAAAATCGTAATAAGATGAAAATAAACTGTATAACACACTGCGGATTGACAATTACTAATTCAATTTATTAAGGTGATAATAGAAGATCAATTTTATCTCTCTTTTAAGATCTGAAAATTAATAGAAATTTTAATACTACGGTATTTTTTTAACACAAATGAGTGAAGAAGACCATATTCGACTCAAGGCGAGTCTTGGTGCCAAAAATATTTTTGTATAAATTTTACAAAATAATCTTTATTTATAATATTGTATATTTTCTCAGAACGCAACAGACGGAATCACATCAGAGGAATCGAATCAATATAAATTTGGAGATACGCAACTATCACAAAGTCTTATACATATATATTGATCTTATAATTCGTCCCATAATCCGATTTAACTTATGACAAGACGCAATATCCGGACGATATCTTTATGACGTCTTTTAGATATCTTTTTGACATGTATGTCCTAAAAAAGTGTCTTTATACTGTCTTTCTAATATCTTTCAAACGTGCATATTGCCTGATTTATCACCAACACTTTCAACGTAAAATAAAACACGCGACGAAACAATGGAAAAAAAAATCTCAGATATGAAATATCTTTGTATTAAAAGCGGATAATAAAGAATCATATGCATTCGATGAATGCATCAGAATACAAAGACAGATTTATTATTTAATTCGATACGCCATGTGGTAGGTATCGCTCATTGGCACCCACACGTGAAACCGTGATTTCCAGCGGCGGCAAATTGATAAAGTGAGTGACAAGTCGTTAAATCACCTGCGGGAACGGTCATCGAGATGCGATTGCATGTGCAGTGGCACTTTCGCGTGTACGCGACAATCTGAGAGCAAGTAATCGAGAGAGCGAGGGGAGTAAAAGTGAAAAGATAAAAAACACCAGATTTCGTCAGCCGTTCAGGAGGATAAATGCGGAATGGTGTGCGTTAAAAATATCGCAATTCTTACTCTGTTTCTCGCATTAATTATTTAATAATAATTAATGCTTAATTTATTTGGAAAAGTTTATTCTACCATTGTAATGAATTCGCGAATTTAGTCGAATGAAATTATGAGGAAGAAACGAACTGAAACTCACATGCATTATTCTCTCTTACGCAGAAATGAGGCGCGGAATGAGTACGTCATGCGATTGGTTTAATTCGTTAATTTTTGTAAATTGCTTCTTTTCTGCACGGGTATACGATTATTTTCTTTTTCGTATGGCACATTTTCCGGGCTGCTCTCGCCGATTCCATTCATGGCGTGGAAAAGGAAAAGGCGCGGAAGAATGAAATTTTACATTTACAAGACTCGCGACACGCCACGCGTGTTTCCCATGAAAACAGAAATTGGGCGTTGTGAGAATGGCAGGTCGAAATTGGGTGAGAACCACTGAGAACTTGAGGATTGTTTTACTTAGTGGCCTTCCTGGTGCGAACGCCGCAATTGGCGTGGTAGTCTAAACAGTGTCTACACCATATTCTAGCCTCCTCGACGTTCAAAAACTTACGCTAATTCTGAGACCAGCCGCGCGCGTATTATACTTTCTCTTTCACCACACACATACGTTCTCAACGAATTCAGATCCCAATCTCGATCATCAGAACGTAAGCAGCGCGCGTAAAAGAAGCGGAAGTTCCGGCAAGATCTGGGGAAACGATTGCGCGAATTAGGCGCGTGAATCTCACGACAGTGGTGGGCTTTTAAAGTGTCAGGAGTCAAGGATTGTGTATGTACGCGGCGCTCTTTGGATGTGTAATTGAGATCATTTTTTTCAATTGTAATAAGACTTATCGTGTCATTATTCGAAGAGAAGAGATCGAGCTATATACTTTTAATTATAAGAGTAACATTAAGAACAGTATAACGAATTTATTATGAAAACGACACGGAAAAACAAAGTTCCTTTTCCTCCTAAAAAAAAAAAGGAAGAAATGTTGAAACTTGAACAGGTGTGAGCGCTTCGAAACCTGCTACGAGAGATCGTGATTCTATTTCCGCGCTTTTGTATGCGATAGAAAGAAAGGTGCCGGTGCTACCAATCGAATTAACGAACAATTACCGTCAACTTCGTGGGATGACTGCGCATCCGAATCCGAGGGCCTCGCGGGTGTGTATTAATCGTCGAAACAGCTTTCGAATCGTCAGCGGCGCGATCAGGCCGGCGGGCGTTTCAAAAGGACGTTTGATGAAAAGCGAGAAGAGATCGGAACGAAAGTAGCGCTGCAAGGACAATTGAAATTTCGCTCGGATGGAGAATTGACACGGGAAAAATCATTTCTACCATCCGTAACAATTGCTACTGCATCCAGGTGGATTCGATGATGATTCGATCGACCGGGATCGCAACGAGGCCACGTATCGTTGGGCGATGGGAAGTGAATTCTGGGAAATCGAGCGCCGCGCCCCGAAGAGAGAGGCCCCTCGAAGACTCGGACCCACGATGATGGATGAAGAATCATTTAGGGAAGAAGAGTGGTAAGGACTCCGCGCGCGGGAAGGAACTATTAATTATGACAAAAGGGACCGCGGTTCGGCATCGAGCATATAAGCGGCGGGGCCTCGAAAAAAAAGGGGCGCGAGCGATTAGTTACTTTAACCAAATTATCTCGCGAACAATGGGCCCAACAGGTGAGAAGTCTTCTTTTCCTTCGTGTTTCTGATTCGGAAGAAGATCGTTGCCCTCGTGACGCGTCGCACTAACAGAAAGAGGATGCAAATCAACTTTGCGAATCGAGACACTGCGAATCTTCCGCGCCCTGGAATGACCAAATTCTCTATTTGGAAGGGTCTACGCTTCCCGGTAAATTTGTCGATTTCCGATATCCTTCTTGAAATCATTACAAATTTCTGTTATCGCGTTTATATTTTGCGGTGATTTTTTAAGAATAGGAATATAAAAATGATTCCGTCTAAATTCTTTGAAGTAAAATTTCACTAATAAACAGTGAAAATCGAGCTAGACTTGAAAATGGCACAATTTTCAATCTTTAAAAAGAAATCGTGAATAAAATAGAGCAAACATTCATTCTAAAAAGTTTTAGAGAATTCTCACTCTCTCTCTCTCTCTCTCTCTCTCTCTCTCTTTTTCTCTCTGTAATAGTGTCGCTAAGATAATTATGACAACTATAAAACTAAAGACTGAGACACAATATTGAAAAGCACAAGTAATACAAGTAGGAATACGTAATAACAGATTTATACCAATCAGAAACCGTACATTCTGATATGCAGAATTTCTGATAAGATGAAATTCGTTATTCCCTGCTCTTATTGCTTTTCAATTGTACCTCAGGCTTTCATATGTCAAAATTTTATATTTATTGGCTCTTATATCGCTGTTTTTCCAAACGGCTCGTACATTCCGTTCCATTGTGACTATCTAAAAAATTAATTCGTCGACACCTCGTTTCTCTCCTTCTTCACTTCGACGTCCTTTAGCTTCCGAAAATCAATTACCGGGACCGTGTCTCTCGCATCCATCGACTATCCCGCTATTTCAAGGGGGCGCACAATACGCGCCGATGCGCAATTACGTCAATTACACCAAACTCGGTAGCTAAATTGGATGTGCACGCATACAGGTACAGGAGTAGAGTAACGGCCAGTTATCCAATATCCAGGACGCCGTGACGGCGACCACGATGGTTTCAGGTCGTCGTTTCCATTGTGCCCCGAGTGGACAAGATGATCGTCGCTCATTTGTTTCCTGGCGAGGCGCGTCTCGACGCGCGGCAACAACGGCAGCAACGGCAGCAACGGCAGCAACAGCAGCAGCAACAGCAGCAGCAGCAGCAGCAACAACAACGCGACGGACGGATGGACGGGCAGCGTGCAACGACCAGCGGTCGACAAGACTGCCTGTAATTTTGTACGTCAGCGCCGAATATTAATTCGAATTCCTGTCTCGGCCTCCGGACTGCCGTGACCGGACCAGGTGAGTAGGAGAGACGCAGGAGGCAAAGGAGAGAGTGGCAGGAGAGGGGCAGTTTTTGTCCGGTAAATGAAATATCTTCGGTAGCCGGGCGTCCCGCGGCGATCGAGTTCGCTTCCACCGGCTTTTGTACCGGCGTCGGATTCTTCGGAGACTCCCCGTAGCGGATAAGTGGAATCATTTCAACGATCGTCTACGAAGATCGAGCTCGCTGGGTCCTGCGGACAGCGTCGCTAATACGGCGCTCTCGATTCGCTCCTGAACGCAACGATCGTCGTCCTCTTCCTCGCGGACGTTCAAAATGAGTTCCTCTAGATTTTATTCAGGATCTGGAGCAGCATGTAAATTCCTCGCGGACGTCAGCCCATTAGATTCGCATCAAGAACGCCGCACGAGTCGGTCGTTTAATTAATGCTCCTCATTAATGTGAGAAAATTCAAGGGCACTATAAGATGTGATTAACCCTAATTGGTATTCTCTCTCGAATTTTCTTAATTGATATTCGCGAGATATTCTAGAGTATTTGACAAAACTTAAAATTAATGTATCCTTACTTTAATATATTTGAAGATTTTTTTTTATTTTAAAAGAAAAATATGAGAAATTAAATTATTTAACAAATTAAAGGACAAAATAAATAACAATAAATAAAGGGCAAAGTAAGAGTCAACACATTTCTTTAAAAAACAAGTCGTCTAATTAAAAGAATA
The DNA here is from genome assembly GCF_001594115.1 of Trachymyrmex septentrionalis. Lineage (NCBI taxonomy): Eukaryota > Metazoa > Arthropoda > Insecta > Hymenoptera > Formicidae > Trachymyrmex > Trachymyrmex septentrionalis. Next base: position 633,648 of record NW_017306160.1, read on the forward strand.
AACATACAAATTTGTATATTACTGTATATTATTTGTATATTAACTGAGTTTTTATTTATTTTTCATTTTTTAATTTTTATTATATATTTTCTTCTATTTTATTTTTCTTTATTTGTAATTTATTCTTTTAATTAGACGATTTGTTTTTTAAAGAAATGTGTTGACTCTTATTTTGCCCTTTATTTATTGTTATTTAAATTAAATTATGTATAAAACTTAAAATTAAATAAGAGTGCGAAAAACATTTGTCATAAATAATTTTTCTCAACATTTCGCATATAATTGAAAAAAATTTCCGGGTTCACTGGTCCCGTGAGATACCAATTAGAATTAAGTTATTATGCCTACAGGAAAAATTTCGAATATAATTATACATTATTATATAAAAGAATCAGGAATAAAGAAAATTTTGTGGATATTAGAATTAATAAAAATTACTCTTTAATTTATTACTAATAAAATATTAGTCCTTTTTGAAGTGGGATCACACTTTACAAAGTAAAAGTTGAGACTCTTCTTGACTCTTTTTAAAAATCTTGAAAGAAGATGGTTCAGTTTTCAATCTTTAAAAATGAGATTTCATTCTTTAGAATAAGAAGTCTAAAAGTTTTAAAAAGTTGTCGTTGTTAGACATTACAATCTTTGTTCATTCACTGATGCATGTCACGCGATGCAAACTTCTTCTATCTTTTTTTCATATTGTAAAGTTTACAGTCGATGATCAATTAAATTAATTCCAGAATACCAATAAGCTGATACAGTGATAATTCGCCACTAATTGACGGGACTATCTACGTTTTTTACGAGTCCATCACAATCTCCCTCATTGAAAAATCGCGGAAGTATCGAATTCGTCGTATTTATCAGCCGAAATGCATTTGCTCGCTGATAAGATGCAGCAGCTGCATCAATTACATGCAACTCGTAACACCACTTTGAAACCTCAGGATGTACGCTTTAATACACAGTAACGGCTTCTTGTAAGAATGATGAAAATTAGCAATATTTATCAAGGATCAATTTTTCTTATTACAAAAAGTCAATGCCATCAATTTAAGATTAGCACGTACAAATATTTTTTTAGATATATTTTAATCGGTATCTCTATAAATATGTATTGTTTTTTTTTTCTATATCGAAAGAATTAAATTATTATATAAGAAATTACTGACTTCAATTTATTCAAATATGTTTTATCTACGAAGTTAAAGGTGAAAGTTGTAATCTTAGATAGTAGAAAATATACTTGAAAAGTCTCGCTTAGGGAGTCGATACGCCTAAAGCCGGTGCTGCACGGCAGGTCCATGTCGTTAGAAGGGAGCAAGTCGATCGCGGCAGATATCAGAAAAGCACGAGCGAACGACGTCGTGCATTGGAGTGGTCGCGCCAAAAGGGAAGACGGCAGATAATTAAGGCGCTATGTAGTAAACGCCTGGCGTTTGTGTGTATGCGTGGCCGCGTGTATTGTGCGTATCTGGTCGAGTACATAACTCCGTGACACATATTGATGATGGTAGCACTGCCATCTTTTAACTGATACTCTCGCCTCTCCGTCTTTGTTTCCTACCGACGCGCACGGTGGCGGATTAAGCATTGCCGCGTGCGAAAAACGCGAGATTCGACGAGATCGAGATTGATGCCCTCGTAAAAATCAGATTCCGCGAGTAGGCATGTCTGAGATGATAAAGTACAATTTTTTAATTAGGGTGTTTACGAATATTGTGTAGCAATTAAAAAATACATAATTGATTTCAACAATTTTGGAATTTTTTAACGAAGAATATAAAAAGTACACGGAAAGAATGGTTTTTACTGAAGAAGTGTTTAAACATTTAGCTAGATATTGCAGATCTGAAAATAATTTTCAAAATAATTATGTAAGATAACTCAAGTTGGGTTACTAAAATACCAAAACTTTTGTATCGTTTGAATTTCTTATTTTCAACAACATTATTTTCAGATCCGTATCTATCTAAATTTTTAACAAAATCGTTTTTTTTTTTCCCATGTATTAATATCTTCTTAGTTTTCTTCTCTGTTCTATTATAGTTTTACGTAAAGAAATAATTCAAGACACATATAATTCGAACAGGTGACATAAGAATTCTTGAGGACAATTAACATTG
>NW_017306160.1:635873-639131 GCF_001594115.1 Trachymyrmex septentrionalis
CCCATGTATTAATATCTTCTTAGTTTTCTTCTCTCTTCCATTATAGTTTTACGTAAAGAAATAATTCAAGATACGTATAATTCGAACAGGTGACATAAGAATTCTTGAGGACAATTAACATTGTCAATTAACAATCATAGATACACAAATGTATAAATGTTTCGAATTCAATATTTTTGTGTGGCTCAATAATTATAAATATTACAAACGTTGCGCAGAGGAAGATAAATGTTCGCTGCTAAGAACTGCTAAAACGGCGAGAATCATTAAAAGTGGTGTTACAAGGAATTCTCATTAAGGTGATGTTTCGATATAACTATAATATCACGTGTCCGTTACATAATACAGAAATGAAGAGAAAGAAGCTCGTACATAAGTCAGCGACACATATTGATGATGGTAGCACTGCCGTCTTTTAACTACCGCTCGTCTCTTCTCATTCTTTCTTCCTCGGCGGCGGCTGTGCCCTGCCAAGAGAGATCGGCGAAGACCGGATGACGCGCGGATGAAACGGGAGGTGGGTACATTAGGGGGCTAATTTGGCAGCGTGCCGGTTGTTAATTTTAATTGCAAAAATAATACGGCAAAAAACTTTCGCTGTCCGAACCAACGTTCGGGCTGTTACAAACGAGCTTGGATGGTACGCGAAATCGTGAATTTCTTTTTGGAGCGGAACACGCGTACGATATCGTACGACGTGAGACACCAAACATTGGAATCGAAAATATTAAGGCATTACCACGGCCATATTAATCCACGCCACAAAAATGTTAGCGGTATCTCTGGCTTGAATGAATAAAACGCATTGACGCATTTATATGCAATTCTCGACGTTAATCTACCGATTTTCCATCCAGAAGTAATGAAACAGAGTAATTGTATTCCCACAATTCAGAAAGATTTGTTTCGGAGTTTGCGAATTTGTGATTAAATAACAGAATTTTACTTTGTAAAGTATACTTGAATACTTTTTTTTATTAATGTTATCATTTTTATGTATCAGGTGTATAATCTTTACAAAAAGTGATTGGAATTGGAAATTTATATTTTTCGTATAAAAATAAAAGTTATATACATATGAAACAGTTCAATAAGGTCAACATTTATATTTAATAATATAATTTTACAATTTAAATTTGATAATTTAAATTATAATTTTCCGATTTTATCTTAAATATTTTTTTCAAAACGTATTTGTTTTTTATTAAAATAATTTTTGATCTTAGTCCGCTACCAAACTTTTTGTACTATAAATACAATATAGAAAAGTCTGTAATTTTAAAAATAATACTTTTATTTTGTTAAAAAATACGTAAGATATATCCTTAATTAATTAGATATCTCTTATTACGACTTTTTCAAGTCAATTCAATTCTTGTTAAGAAATTATTAAAAATAATGTGTTCAGCTATTATAAAATGATGAAAACAAGAAACAAATTATACACCTTGTATTCTTAATTTATCTTATTCCCAGAATACATAATCACTTAAAGAGATATGGTTTACATACACACGTCAATATTATCGTATGATAATTATGGCATGTGCACCTCGTCTCGCAACATGTGCTCCGCGGTAAAACCAGCTTTGCACGACGCTATGCTCATCTTCACGTGATGTAAAAGTCTGATCCTGTCAAGGATCTTTCGGCATAGTCTTCAACCGGCGTGAGGACGTCACAGGCTACACAAGCCCGCGACGGAATAATTTGTCAAACTTGTCAAGGAGACAGTGCGGTGCGACCGTGGCTTGGCCTAATGAAGCGTCACGAAATTCCTCTGCGAAACACGTTGACGATTTATCCGGCCCATTGCACCCCGACTAGCTCACCATGAGAACGGTCTTATTTCACGGGACGTTACGACGCGCCTTCGGCGCGCTCTCCTCTGGTGCGCTTACGAGCGCGGGACTTCGCAAAAACGTCCCGCGGACGAGGAAATCGCGGGAACGCAATCCGCGCGCCAAGGCGAATCGCAAAACGTGCCAATCCGAGCGTCGACTACTCCGTGTGCACCGATCGCGGATTGTGACGGCTCTATCTCCAGTGGTAAGTAAACGCCCGGGGACGTAGTTCCACTTATAAACGACTACGACGTGATTGCATGATTGTTATCGTGCGCAACTAAAAACTATAAAATTTCAATGGAATAATAAAAAGCAATGTTAGTACATTAGGTATAGAATAAGCATAAAAAAAATTTGTTATTACCTTTGCAAAAGTCTAATACTGGTTTAATTTATTATTGGAAGATAGTAATTAATTATTTATTTAAAGTGTTAAAAAACATTGAACAACAATGTTCTTAATACTTGAAGTAAATAATTAATTATTGCCTTTCAATATTTAGTATTAGATTTCTGTAAGGATAGGAAAGGTATGAAAAGACACGTGACTAAAGAAAAAAATTAGTGTGTTTCAGATGATGATTGTGCAATAGTGGAGTAAACGTAGTATTGATGTAGATTACAGTATGGAGTAGTAATAATAAAACTTCTGAATATGAAATACGTATGTAGAAATAGAATATGAAATGAATAGAATATGAAATATGTATGTAGAATAAGAAATATACGTATGTTTAGATGCTTTGCGTTTAGATAACATTTTTTTTGCGATATTAATACGTTCCGTGTAGGTCACCGGTGACCTACGCTGAACTTTTCGTTTAACATTTTTCTATAAAAAGAAATGTAATTATAAAATAATTTTCTATCATACACGTAGACACATAATTTAGATACATATATAATGCAATATCGGCACATTATGCCTTCTTTTTTGTTATATGTAATAATGTAATTTTTTTTAACCATTATAAAATACATATTTAACAAATGTAATAAACGTAAACAAAAATGTCATGGGTCACCAGCGACCCACGTCATTTAAAATTGGCTCAGCATGGAGCGTATTAATGTAGATTTAGAATTAATGTAAAGAGTAGAATAAAAAGGCTGTGATACGTATATAAAAAAAAAAACAATTTTTCTGAAGTATCTAAAAATTTAGCTAGATGCAGCTTTAAAAGTAATTTTGTTGGGCCATCAAAATAATTACACAGGAATCTCAAGCATGATGAGCAATATTGCAAAAAAAGTTTTGATTCTAGAAACGCAGCTTGAGCGTATTATATAATTATTTTATATATTATATAATTATTTTGATAGTCCAACAAAATTATTTTCAGATTTGTATTAATATTTTAGATATTTAGTAAAAATAGTCTAATTTTTTTGAATGTAAAATTTTTACATT
>NW_017306160.1:639231-650466 GCF_001594115.1 Trachymyrmex septentrionalis
TAACATTTTGATAGCGAATTTTCAGTTATATAGCCAGTAATCATATAAAAAGAAAGAAATTATGGATAAATATGTGTAACTAAATAAATCTGCAAAGTGTCTTCTTGGCTTTGTAAGCTGAAGTATATAACTACTTCTTAATATATTGCAATAGATACGTTTTTTTTTATAAAAAAGAGAGAAAACACACACACACACACACACACACACACACACGTAAGTCATAGGTAAGAAAATTAAAGAATATATTGCATAAATTACTGGGCGTATGAAGATCTGCGACGTATGTTCAAGATTTAATCGAACGCAAACAGCCGTTCGGTATTTTTTCAACCTTTTCTTAGTAATTGGTTTTTCACGCCTCGGGTCTGGCTCGCGAAGACACCCGGCGTCACGGTGCAGGCCAGCCGCGCCGATGTGCGCCGAGGAATTGCGTTAATAAAAAAGTAGCTCGGGGTGGAGCAGCTGGTCAGCTAAGTGAAATTAATTGGCGCCGATAACTTAACATACAGCTAGCCGGATGAGCCGTGCGAAATCGCGATAGCGTGATGATGCCTACGTCTGACTGTATCATTCGCATACGGTGCTTTCGAGACGCCTTCATCGTCGACGTCGTTGTCGTCGTCGTCGTCGTCGACGTCGTCGTTATCATTGTCGTCGTCGGCGGCGTCGCGTGCATAGGTGTTGCGCGCCCACAAATGTATGTATATCGTTGTATGCATATCTTCTCGTGCACACCGGCCGTCTGCATAAAAGGCCGGGTCTGCACATCGCCTTTATGATGCAAAGAAGGCCTGCATTAACCGGCAACAATGCATCGACCACGGCCTCCATCCCCCGCGCCGCCCTGACAATACCCCTTCTACCTTCGTCCCCTGGTCCCCTTCATCTCCTCCACTCCCTCCGACTCCCCGGTCCGCATGCGGTTTCTTCTTTTTCTCTGGTAACAGGCTTGTTAAAGTAATAACTCTAATTATACACCGTTCCGATACACCTTCTCACCTTTTTCAATGAGCCGCTCGAGAGCGCGTTACGTCTCCTCGTATTCTTCCGCCGCGCGCTTCTTTGTCCTGCGCGTCCGCCAGCGTGATCTTGCCTCTCCCTTTCTCGCTACGGAATCATCTTCTTCTCCGTCTTCTTTCGTCGCGCGCGAAGCATGAACCGAAAGTTCCGGTTAGGTTGCATCCGGTGCAAAATAGGGTTGAATGTAATGCGCGGTTATATGCATAATTTATACCAACACGGAGGGAAGAGAGGATAGTCTCGAGAGAGACCAAGCATGTTTGCGATGACTCTCACGCGTCTCTTAGATAGTCGGCGAGTAATCGAGATGTCAACGATATTCTATTTCTTTTAATTTTCTAAATATTAATATATTTTTTATATAGTATAAAACAAACAGTGATACGATTTTCATAAACGTATTCTGATACTAATGCTGAAATTACGTATAGCACGATGGTAAAAATATGGTAATGTAACAATGCGTATAAAAATATAATAAATACAGCAATATAGTCAATTAGATTACTAATATATTTCAGGATCAATATTTTTGCCGAATAGGTCGCTCACACAAGAAATACTTGTTTATTTGTTAACAATAAGAAACTAGAAACTCGCCCATAGTACGAATAATTGTTAGACGGGTTTTATATATCTGTAACATTGAAAAGATTATTCCTATAATGTCCCTAAATTAAGCGTGAAAAGCATTTTATTTTAGGATAAATATTTTTGACAAAGAGATCGCCTACACAAGAAATACTTGTTTACTTATTAACCATAAGAAATTGGAAAGTATCTATGGGACAGATTATTGTTGAACAGGTTTTATATACCAATAGCATTGAAAGAACTATCCCCAGATTAACTTTGGATAGCGTTTTCTGACTTGTTATAACAATTTGTTAGAGTTCGAAGAGAGTTTAGCTACCCATTCGCACCGAAACCGACCGTTAAGTAAATTTAAATGGCATATTTAGCTTTTTCAAAGAACAAACCAATCCAGGTAGAAATACGATTACATAGCTAAATCACAAAAAAAGAATACATGTATACATTTTTTTAGAAAAGACGATTTATTAGAGACGGAACACAATGGAAAAAAAATATCTTAATTTCAAAAAAATATCACTTTGCTCGTACTAAAAAAAATTATTTCTTTGGATCAATAAAAATTTCTTTGAAAATAAGATATTGTTTTTTTTTTCAAAGAAATTTTTATTTTAATCCAAAGAAATAATTTTTTTAATAAGAGCAAAGAGATATTTCTTTGAAATTAAGATTTTTTTCACTGCAGGAAAGGGCATAATTTTTTATATATTAAACGTAAGTATTTTCAATAAAATTTTTTAAACAATTTTTTATTGACAATTCTTAATATAACTTTACAAATATAAAATTTTAATTATTGATTAGAAATTTTGCGACCTCAAAAAGAATACGTGTACTCCTAAAAGTGTAAGATTGGTAACCCTAATCATTCATGCTGTAAAACTCATTCTATTTTCCTTCCGCATGTAACGAGTGATAAAGGAAGAATAAAGTTTATGGAACCAGCGCGTGTGAATAGTAAATCATATGCAACTAAAGTCATGATTGACCGATAGCTCTGCCAAACAATGTTCAGTAAGGACTAGTCTTGATATTGAATTTCATTCTGACTAATTGTTTGTTGAAGCTAGCTCGGTATGTTCGCAAATATTTCAAGTGTGTAATATATTAATACTATATTTATAATATAATATTAATCGTTCTGATGTTATCAAATATATGTGTTACTATAAATTGTGTTTTTGGAATATCAAACGATAAATATATAATATTATATAAAAATTCATGCGGACCGGCTGGAATAAAATGATAAAAGTAAATCGAATCACAAATAAAAATTCTATAATCGTTTAAAATTAAATCTCTGTAGATAATGTGATGAAAAACTATCCTATTTAAATATACTAATTCTAGGAATCTGTTTTCTCGGAAAGTATAATATCAAGATAAATCTTACAATTTTATATTCTTATAATTTTTATTTTATACCTACTCAATGCATATGTATATCCTACGAAATGTTAGGGGTTGTATTGCTCAACAAAGATGTAATACAAAGTGATTTTGTTGTAGAATAACAAAAACATCTTTTATCTCATGTTTATCCAGCGAAGATGTTAATCCCGGTCAATCAAGAAATCCTTTCTCCGAGGTGAAACAAGATTCAATAACTCGATGCAATTGCAATAGGAAACTTGTGGAAGCTTATCAGTGAAGATTGGCCAGTAAACTCGGGACATCCCTTTTCGCAGCCCAGGCACGCAGCAGATAGTAAAGGGAGGCAAGCGTCGTCGTCCTCTTGAGGACGTGCTTCTGTAAGTACCCGAACAATTCGTCTTTAAATCCAATTAGCCGCGAGTCGGTCGGCGGTCGTAACAATAACACTTTGCCCTTTACAATGCGGTGGCGCGGTTGCTTAATACCATGTTCGCCACGCCCCCGCGTGCAAAGTTCCCTCTCGTCCCCCTGCACCGTTGTCCCCACCACCGTGTAGCCACAGCCCCTCTCCGGATTCTCTCATGTGCCGGTGCCCTTTTGTTTCGCGGTTCATTTGTCTTTCCTCCTATCTCTCTCTCTGTGCCGCCCTTTCGTCTCTTCTCACTCGTTTTCTCTCTTCTTTCTTCACGCCGGATCAGTTTCTCCTTCTCCCTTTGTTTTCCTCGATCTCTTTTTCTCTAACTGCTCCCTTTTCTCGCTCTTTCTGTTCACGGTTCGGCCCACCACGGTACCTTCTCAATAGGATCTTCCTTTCCTCTCACCGCATTATGGTCGAGGAACTAGAGAATTACCTCCAGTCGCCGTGCGACCACAAAGCGATAGATTAAATATATCAGCCCTAAAAGGCGTTATTAAGGCAGTATTACAAATATTGTGGAAGGCAACTATAGTGTGGAATCGTGGAGCGCTCCATACACAAAATTTAGCTCAGTGTGGAAATCCACACTCGAGGAATCTAAGAATTGCATAAATAAATCAATTGAATTTTTTTTAATGTATGTACGCGGATGCCGACCGATATTCGTGACGACAGTGTAACTGCGCCCATAACAGAGATTCGACTTAAGTACCAAACTGTTAGACAGAGCGTCGCAATTCGCAATTGTAAAAAAAGAAAACAACAACAAATGGCACAAAATAGATAAAAAAATAAAAAAAGGTCGTCACTTTGTACTCTTCCCTCCTCCCTTCGTCAGCCAAAAATTTCATAGCCATGGGCAAGTTGCCGCCCCTGATTGTACTCGATCAACGGAGGATGTTGCTCGCAGAGACAACTCAGATGGTCGGATCTCTTCAACATTACAAATAACGATACAATTAAAAGGATAAATCTTTCATTTTCACAAATTTGGTACGATGAGTATGCAAATTTTTTAAAATGTTTATTGTGTATTTGTTGAAAGTAGGAACCTTTTTTATCTATTCTATTTATCTCTGTTTGAGTTATCATCTTTTATATCCGGATTATTCACTAGTTCACTGTCGGCAACATGAAAGTTTGTGTGTGTATCCTGTAGCAACTTTCCAACCACACCTGAGTCCTGGATTTTTGAATATCCAATTTTTATATTGATCTGGATTGTACAAATTTGAAAAAATTCTTATATAAATAAAAGCATTAATAACAAGTTTTCGTCATCATAGAAATTGGATAGGCGATACTGAACCTTGTTATTTATTACATGGGCATACATACAGTTTCAAGGAAGGAGACGGGGGCGGGGGAAACAAAAATTTACTTTCACACAAACTCAAAAATAAAATATATTGCATGTTAAAACTAGACTTCAACGAACTTTCTAAATATTTGTTATTTTTTTTCTTCCAGCTTCTTTCTTTTTATAATTTATTAGCATTCATAGAATTCTAATCCATTTGAAGTATTTTTCTGACATTGTTGATTACAATCAGCTTTTCTTTCTTCATAATGCTAAAACTTTTCAATGATGCTTATTATGCATGGTTAAGTTACGAAAATATACAAAATGTGTTTCGTCGCTGGAAAGAAAGTTTCGGCTCCTTTTAACACATCTTAATGCCAATTCTTTAAATTCTTTTTCTAAACATTTCTTTATCCCTTCAAAGAATGTACTACAGTTCATTGCAAAAATTATTTACATTTTATAATAGACAGAACTATATGCTTTTCTTTTGAAACCTTCTAATGTTATATCCAACATAATAAAAGAGCGTAGTGCTAATAATGAGAATTGCTGCTTCAGCATTCTATTGCTGAAGCTATTGAAAAACCTAAGTAATAAATTATTAGTAATCTTTTTTATTATAGTTCTTTACTGAACTTAAATATATAAAGTAATCGTATTACAAAATTTTACAACAGTTGCAAAGCTGCTTTTTCTGTTGAACGCATCCAATAATTTTCATAATTTAATTATTTCTTCTTGCCAAAATTTGAGGGCCTTAAGCCTCTTAACCTCTCTATGCACGCTCATGTTTACTAATAGATTAATATCGAATCTAAAATTCATAATTAAAAAATCGACTGTACCTTCCACAGATCTTATGGAATGGATATAAATTGGAAATTCCTTATTTAATTAGTTGATTAGTTTAAAACGCGTTAAAATTATATCAGAATCAAAGTGTTCGAAAGTATACATTATTAATTAGCGCATCTTAATTAATTAGTTTACAGTGTGCTGAAATTATATCAGAATTAAAAATGATATATCGTAGCGCGCGAAGCAGAAAATAAGATTTTCTTTGAAAATATAAAATACATATAATTAAAACAACACGAAACTTTATAAAAATTAATAATAAAATTATAAAAATGTAAATTAAAGGAATAGATAACTTTAATGAAACATATGTCAAACATGCATTCGCAAAATGTATTTCCGGATTCTTGTAAATTAGTCTAAAAAGAGAAAGTATAGTTTCAGTCTTATTTGTGTCATTCCATAAGATCTACATAATGTCCTTTCAAAGATCCACATACCGGCGAGAGGCTAATAACTTATAGATCTGTTCTAGCAATAAGTCAAGATAGAAAGAAAAACCGGTAGAGAAAAATCTTCCACTGTTTAGTATGGTCTATTATTTTGAGATTATATTTTTGCAAACAATGCAAGCATTTTTTTTTAAATGGGATCATATATTTTTTTAAATGTATATTGATCCTTTTTATTATTACATAATACTTTATATGTATACAAGTAAGGTAAAGTAATAAGAAGGTTAAGATATACTTTTCTAGATATTACACTTTCTATTTCGATTTAGAAAAAAGTCTAGTCGAGTTACTAGAAAATTATTTGATGTATTTTATATGTTTACACATTTATTTTGATTTAGTTAATGTAGAACGCACGTTCAGCTGTGCAGCAATCTGCAAGTTATGCAATATCGATCGGTAATAAGAGCGTTCTTAAGCACTCCACTTTTTCTTTGTGATATTGTATCCGACTTAATGACTTGATTACTAGTCTATTCAAATCAGGAAATTACAGAGAAGCTTATTAATCACCGCGCTGTTTAGTGCAAGGCATTAGAGAAGAGTGTTATTAATTACCGCGCTATTTAATGCAGAGGATTATGAAGAAAACGATGGGAAAAAATTTTCTAAGATCGACAAAAAAAGAGAAACACAGCGAGGAAACACTGTACGCTTCTCAATGATAATAATGAGCGACCGCTTTAATAATAATTTAAGGATAATAACAATGACCTGATTTATTTTAATGAACTTTATTATTTCTCTAAGATTACGTTTAAACTATGATGACTTATACGAGCATTACTGTTGCAATCTGTTGTTAGAATTCGCTATAATTCGCTCATTGTGGGCGGTCATTTCACAAATCGATTGCCTGAAGAAACAAAAAAAATCGTCCGTCCCAATGATTTCATGCGGGATTTCATTTCGGGTCAGGATAGGCAATTGATAAAGACTAATATTTCGCCATAATGACGGCACGAACTCGCGGGCATTTAATTCCCAACAACTCACCCCTCCCTCGCCGCAACGACTTATAAGTGACTCTTTCGTCTGGACCGAATAATAAAGACTCGATATAATAAGGGGCAGATTCCGCGATTGATCACGACCTATACGGTCGAACTGCCGGCGACATCATCGTTCACAGTCGGAGGGGATGCGGGGGGGGGGAGAGGGGAACTTTTTTCGCGATTCCGACTCCGATCGCTAGCGATTGTCTCCTTACCCCTTTTATTCTAGATAATGACGGAACGATCTCGGGCATTTAATTTCCAGGTCTCTCCCGCGCAAGGGAAGACTCTCTCGTCGGGCGGGGGCGAGTCCGTTCAAATGACAGTAATATCGTTGCCTTGCGGTTTTGTGCCACCACCGTCTGATTATAGTCCACTTCCGCCGCGTAAACAACGGTCTCGGACAAACCTCTCTTAATGGCTTTTATCCCTCCGCAGTAGGCAGATGTGGGGTGCATTGTCTCCACATTGGCACATCCATCTCTCCCCTAATTTCGCGAGGGTAGCTATCGCGAATAAATGTGGAATTCATCGTTTGTTTCTGCGACTTACGGTTGATTCTCTCTAACGTCGCTGAAATTACCGGTTTTATTCCTCGTGGAACAGTCCTCGTAAGATTACTGACAAAAATTATTGATTGCGGAAGACATGAATTGTAAAATAGTCACTTGGTACGTAATCGACGAAGAGAGAGAGAGAGAGAGAGAGCAACGCGCCGAAGATACGCCGTGAATTACTTATGAAACATATTATACAAACGCATTTTCTTTTACTGTTTAATGGATTATGCTCTCTGGAAACGTTACAGAGAGAAGTCGCCAGATTACGGTGGGCGAGCTTGCTGCTTTGACATACATATACCTGCTGCAGCTGCTGGCGTGCTGAAATTCTAAGGGCCAATTATACGTATTCCGTCGTGGAAGGTGGAGAGATAGTTGAGCGGGTCACGGGCGCATCCCGCGTGCAACGAGCTTTAAGGTACGGGACCGGGTAATGAATTGTGTTTCATTTCAGTTGCTCCGAAACGTGTAATTTCGCCTCTCTGAGTCCGCCTAATTAGGCGGGGACATCTGTGCCCAGAGGCTCTCATACGGCGAGCGCAGCGCTTATGTTACGTTTGCACTTTTCCATTGTGCTGAAACAGTGACTTTACGGTGATAGAAAATTGCGGTGAGAAACGTAAATAAAAATTTAGAGATATTTTGGACGACAAACATGAAACGCGATCAGAATCATAAATTCTTGTTAAAGATTGTGAGCTAGTTAACCTTTAAACGCCTTTTCTATGGCATATCATTTTTTTCCGATGCTTTTGCAAGACTCGTTGCTTATAACTTTTTTAAAACGAAGATACTGTACATTTGCTTCATATTGTTTCTTAACGTCTGGATTTTGAAAAAAAAATTTTTGCAATATATATATATATATATATATTTACACAAAAAGAACTATTTTACTAAAATTTCTCAAAATATAAGTAGATCTGAAAATTTTTTTAGATGAGTAAATAATTATGAAACTCAAGCATGATAAGTAAAGCTGATGCAAATAATTTTGAAATTCTAATAATTAGTTTGAGTGTCCTACTATAATTATTTTGATAGTTCAACAAAAAATTTATTTTTAGATCTGTATCTAGCTAAATTTTTTTACGCTTCAGCAAAACCGTTTTTTTTTCCAAAGTTACAAGCAATCGAATTGGATCGGGTATGTTATACGCCAGTGTGTTGTTCCCATAGTGAGGTCAAGGGTTAACTAACTGTTGTTCACTGTGTGTTTACGTTTGTTTCGTTATATGTGTTTGTTCCGAACGTGATAATCAGGTACCTTGAAATCGATATTCTTGGCTTTTCCCTTTTCTTTTCGTTTACGCATTTATTGCGCGATAATGAAATGTTTGGTTGGATTATAAGTCATCCGCCAGGTTGGCAAAACGTTTTCGAGAACCGTTCGCAAAAGGCGATCTAACGATTTCCAGGCACGTTTCTCTACCTCAGCCTCTGTAATTTCGTGCTAATTTCCACTCGTGGAAAATATTATCCCGCGTACCAATCGCAATGTAATCTTCCTATCTATTACGAACGACTCGAGACTAGCATACGTGTATGTGAACTTTTGATCTTATCAACGCGATATTACAGAATCACACACGGAAACGGGTAGAGAAACGTATATCTCTGTTATTGAAGAAATCAGAGATCTGTAAACGTCTAATCTTCAATGCAATAAACAATAAACCATCGAGTCATTCTCTCACGGGTAACAACAAACCTAGTCGTGATTGATTGACGTCAAACACTTAAAATTTCTAAATACCGTAAACGACGATTCGTTTCATAATTCGCAAAATGCTTTTGATTAATGATAAATCAATAAATTGCTACCGCGATTTTCAACGGTGCTCGTTATAAAGTAAGTGCTTTATTTAATAATAGATTTGCATTATGAATTAAAATTGGGAATGACACATTAAAAAAAAAAAATAATGATCTCTGTGTGGGAAAATAATCAATCACCATTCTGTCGCCATTAAGATAACCAGTAACTCATTGTTACACCGTATCCGTAAATGATGAAATGCTATTTTTACAGCAATCGCGATCTTTTTATCTCCCACAAACGATCCGTCCGTTTGCCTCGCACTTCCGCAGATATATGTACTTCCGATTTTATCGCCATAATATTACGTCGCAATCTAAAATATCCAAGTGCTTTGTTATCAGAGAAACCGCAAGTGCGTCCCCGATCTCTATCTAGATTCAAATTGCAAATTCTTAAACTTCAACGACATTCACAGTCTTTGGACAGGTACCATCGCGCAATTTGTAACTTTGTTATCCACCGTGCCGATCGTAATCATTCTGTCGATCGCCGCGAACCTGGCCTTTACAATTGTGGAATCGCGATGGTGCATATTCGATCTTATCGCCATTACATTGCGGCGCGTATCGAGCGGTACAGGTGTCTGTTGGCTGAAAGCCATTGTACATATCTTGTCCATCGATAATATCCTAAATATAAATACATACGTATTTTATTCGATGCCAGGTGCAATTGCTTCTCTTTCTCTCCCTCTCTCTCTCTCTCTCTCTCTCTCTCTAACAAAAAAAAAAGATAGATATTTAACAACTAAAAGAAATGACTTGTTATGATACTTTTTATTATTGACTAGCAAAAAAAGAGAATGACTTGAACTCGTAATAAGTTCCTGACATTTACGTGCGTCACAGAACGTTAACTTCATTGGATAACCGTTTTCTTTGGCAATCGCAAACTAATCGTTTTAGTCATTACCGGAGAATAATCGCGGCACACATATCCGCAGCTAGTTATCTCTTCGCAATCACCGCGATTTTAGAATCGAAATTTTCAGGAGAGCGCGTGCACGCTCGTCAAGAAACTTTCTTTTCCTGAAACGGTAACGAAAACAGTGAAACTGATATTACATTACGGTTAATTATCTGCTTGTTGCTCGTAGAAGTTTTCTAAATGAATATTAAATTACAGCCTTCGTATTGTTTTAATGTATTTCGGTGACTTTGTTAATCCATTATCGACGTACTTTAAGCAAATACATATTATATATTTGATATTATCGTAAAATTGTTTCATAAAAAATTTATATTTAATTAAATTTCTCACGCCGTTTCTTTTTCTGTAAAATACACATTTAATACGCAGTTATTTGCTAATGTAAAATTCCGATTTTACAATATCATCGTTCAAAGATATTTGCATTATTAAACAGTTGTTTACTATTTAAATCTCACTCGAAACAAATTTACATAATAAAGATAGTATGAAAAGATAACCATTATAACAAAAATGTATATTTAAAATTTCTAATTCGAATTAACGATATGACTACATTTTCCGTTTCTTTGTCACGATAATTTCTCAGAGGAATCATTTATCTGTAAGATTTTTATTTTTCCCCATTCTCTTTTCATTCCAATATTTCTTCAAAATATGTATATCACATTTTATCTGAGAAATATCCTGCAGATCTATTCTGTAAGTTTTAACGCAAATTTCGTTGTCATTATAACGTCGCTGCGCAGCTCTTTCACTATGGCAAAAAAGCTACGCAGTAGCATTATAATGGTAACGAAATTTTCTGCTGGAAACGTATTTTTAGGACGTAAAAATAAATCCTATTTGGACGTCTTTCCAAAACGACCTTCAAAGTTCCTATGGAAAATATAAATC
>NW_017306160.1:650566-652382 GCF_001594115.1 Trachymyrmex septentrionalis
TTATAATGGTAACGAAATTTTCTGCTGAAAACGTATTTTTAGGACGTAAAAATAAATCCTATTTAGACGTCTTTCCAAAACGACCTTCAAAGTTCCTATGGAAAATATA
Source organism: Trachymyrmex septentrionalis (assembly GCF_001594115.1). Taxonomy (NCBI): domain Eukaryota; kingdom Metazoa; phylum Arthropoda; class Insecta; order Hymenoptera; family Formicidae; genus Trachymyrmex; species Trachymyrmex septentrionalis. The sequence continues at coordinate 650,676 of NW_017306160.1, forward strand.
AATCTTCTTCTAAATATCTTTGAAAGAAAGGTGTTAAAAAAGTGTTGACTTTTATCCCCAAGTTATATCTAACCTTGAAAAATCATTATTAGGTCTTCAAAAAATAGGAAATGATAATCGTTTGTCCGAGAAGTCGTGGAAAAATTGATAGATTGGTTTAATTGAATTTAATAATTTTCAGTTTTAACTGTATGTTATGGTACTTTTATCACATAAAAATAGCGAAGAGTTATTAGGAATTATAAGCAGTTATTAAGCCTCAACTATAAAAACTACATCTAAGTTCTAAAGCGTATTATTTGAAGTATAGAATGTAAGTGAGTCTTTGCGACGATTGATAGAAAATGATTCAACGGTTTTTTTTCTACAATTTAGAACTTCAGTATATAATATCAATCGTATAGATTGTACAACTATATAAAAATTTTTGGTCCAATACCCGTTGTTGTAAACGAGAGTTAATATATGAGATTTGTTTAGAGAATTTACTTTTCAAATAATAAGTTTCTTGGCTTATCTAAGAATTTTTTAAAATATTTTTTATTGTATGCATTAATTGCCAACACTTCGTTCATGTTTTAATACATTGACAGCACAAATCGCGCTAAATATTCATCACATTATTTCGAAAATTGAAATTTTTTTAAACAGATCTGATATCTAAGCACTGTTGCATTAAATATCATTTTTTGTATCGTATATGCAATTTCGATCTGTTAATATATCTTAACAAAATCAGAATAGATCTTGTTCGAAGCGTACCTTTATTTTTTACCAGATTTCTTGGTACGGTAGTATAATATTATAGTGTATTTCTAATACGATAACAAATTGTGAAAAATAACAGCGGAGGATCATTAAAAGAAAATCTATAGATCTAAGAGTTGTATATATATCCCGCATTTAACGCTAAATGTAGGTCATTTGATTTTCAGTTTCAGATAACGTTGCATGCAATCTCCATATTAGACAAATATAAAAATAGTAATTTGTGAGTTTACCGAGTTATGAATATATGCATTGGTAATATCTATAAATTTATGGATCTGCCGATCTCTGGGTATAGCAAACCTACGGCTTTATCTCGCATATCTTATGCCAGATTACTATCTTTGTTATACAGAGTATTCTTAAACTATTCCATGTGTGCTATCATAATTCTACATAAATGTTCATTTCAACAAACGTAATATATTGAGCAATGCTTTGTATTTCTTTCAATCAATATATCTTAAGCACATTTTTGTGTGCAATAAATTGTTCTTTTTACAGTATAACTTAAAAAAACTCATTATTTTATTGTTATTATATACATTTAATTATTTTAATAATTACTTATTTTTTTTATTGATTTAACTATACACATATACTATAATAGGTGTTAAATTTATCGATAAATAATAATTTAAATTCAATTCAATATTAATGCGTTAATCGTTCGAAATAGCTCGATACTCATCTCGTTGCCGAAATTACTTTAATTTTTAGAAAACTCATTATTTCTCGTTATTTTAATATAATTATTGCATTCTTTATCGATTTAACTATACCAGATGGCAAATCTAAGTGATAATTCAGATTCGGTATCTCGCATTATGCTAATGTGTTAACCGTTCCAGACAACTCGACACTTATCTCGTTCCCGAGATGCAGGACGAGCGTGTCGGTTCCTTGAGACGACTCGTGTCAAGAACTCACGTATATATA
>NW_017306160.1:652482-655911 GCF_001594115.1 Trachymyrmex septentrionalis
CCTTCCAGTTCGTTCGGCCAGATTTCTTGCATGATCGCATTCGAATTATCACCGACATGTAGACACCTTCTAAATTGTCACAATAAGGAAAATGTAATAGAAACTTTTCGCAATGTACGATATTCTCAGGTAAATTGAAAGCTACGGTATGCAATCGTTTACTAATGGTAATGTAAATCCACGATAGAAATTACGACACCTTGTAATTTACTCATTTCAATCAGTAATGGAGAAGAGATTGCTCTTCATTGCATCATAAACGTATTTGACTATACAATTTTTCCGGCATTAAAGCTAGAAAATAGCTTGTCTTGATTTTAAATTTATGATTGACAATTATACTGTTAAAAATAAAATGATAATTTTAACTTAAAAATTTATAGTGGATTCTCTCTCTCTCTCTCTCTCTCTCTCTCTCTCTCTCTAAGACTTAACATTTTATTTTTAGTAGTGTAATTATCAATTAACAACATATCATTAATTTAAAAAACTCATTATATTGTATGTTAATATACATATATTAATTGTATATTAATATTTCATTTGGTGTAATTCAATTTCTATATTAATGTTTCATTTAGTTTAATTCAATTTCTAGCCAATTTCAATTATCAGTGCTGTATTATAGCCATTGTAATTTTGACACGTATACTTTTATAAATCGTCGGATTCGATAAATCTGGATTATTTCTTACGAATTTCTTTGGATGAAGATTCCGCAGAAAATAGCATGTGATGGAAGCCTCTTACGGAATTCCACGAGCTCATCCCTCCGTAAGAGACACACTGGACCTCCCACGTTGGAAATATGATACGTGAGGATTGGGGGTGACGATCCCGATAGCTAATTGACTGTGCCGGCCGTGTCGATGATCTTTAAAAACATGCGCCGAGTCATAATCGCCTGAGACACGACACGCTGTATCATTCAAAGTATAATGTTTTTTCTGTTGAAAGTCCCCAAAAGATCGAGTTCGGTAATATATTTTAAAAATTACATCGTATGTGTTCTAATATTTTTCTAATGTTGTTTTCCGTTATATTTATTAACTCTCTAGCGACATGTATTGTACATCTGCAACGTTCACTTTCCACGTATAAAAATGTATCGGAAAATTCGAATCTGTATACTTGAATTATACTTAAGATTGAGGATAAAAAATGAATGAAGCATTGAACATTAAAATATAATGCTTTTTTACTACTAAAATTCTAGACTTCAGTATATCGATAAATTCAATTGATAGACTTTTCACGTATAAAATATTTATTAGTAAAATCAGTCCAAAACGATGATACAGTTAAAGTATTAAAGATGTTAAAGGATTAAATGTGCAATTTTTCGTGTTTCCTTTTATATATTATTCAATATTTTCCATTTTCATTTCTATAATGCGTTAAATTCAAATTTAACATTTTTCAATGATAAGAATCGATTTATTTATTCTGCTTAACTTAGTAGTTTGTTTTTTTTTTTGTATAATGTAAAAAATGTTAGCATAAGGCCGATCAACTCGACAAAATCAATCTTTCTAGAGAAAAAGTATCATGGGAAGGGCAAGGGAAGAATGTGAACAACTTCGGTGGGCCTCGGTAAACGGATGGACGATTGTTTTCTGAAGCAATCACGTGACGGGCAGCAGTACGGTAGCAGAATCGTACGGCGGCACGAATTCCGCGCAATCACAGCGAATTATCCGACTGATTGGATCGTTTATGCTGATCCTTTGATCTCGCGCTCCCACCCTTAGGATCCCTCTCCTTACGCGCCTTCGCGAAGTGGCGTCATGGGTCCGTTAGAGTTTATCCATCGGCCGAATAAGGTCGGAATAAAATAAGGAACGCTGCCCACTCATGGATCGAGCTGCGGTCAGGGACAATCAGCCGGCGAATTACCGATATGATTGCTACTGAAATATTCCCGCCGACAAAGGTCGAAATCCCCGAAGGAGATTCCACCGCGGCCACCCGCCAGTCTCACGTCAACTTTTTGCTTGCACACATCTAGATTGATATTTCACCGAACGCGTGCGATGTGAACCTATTGACATACATTGCACAGTTCATTTATATTAAATGTTAGAGCGACGTGTAAGTGAAAAGAAAGTAGCTATACAACATACGTTGATATTGTCGATTTTAAAGCCTAATTTAATATTGATTTCTATTTCAGAATATAGTGAGAAAGATCGAGAAGTATCGTTTAATCAAATCCTTTCAATAAGAATTCGATCGTAACTCATACAGTACAAAAGCTCGCAGCAACATTGCTGCAATATTTGCAACGTTGCTGTAATATTGCAGATCTGCGCTGTATGAGGAAAATAATTGAAAACTCTTATTGTGTAGCATATGCAGCATTTCTATCTTTTCATATAAGGTGCAACGTATTGCACACCGTTAGAAGGAGCAATGGTAATCGAATCCCTTGAATTAAAATAACATTTGTTATTTTTAGCTTCTATGTGTGTTAAAATGTAAATTTTTTTGATTACTTTTAAAGTAAACAATATCCACGTTAACATATACACTTAATAAATAATAAACTAAATTTGAGGCAAATTTAATGCACTTTCTAGAGTTAAATTGTTAGTTAAATTAACGATACATTGAATACGAGCAGTGGCAATCTGTAGAAATGATTAAAACTAACTCAAATTAAATATAATTTAACATTACGATCTGTTATTATAAGGAATATGCGGGCGTTTTCGATAACTAATTTTGTACAGCGATTTTTGTGATAAGCTAATATCTGAAGGGGGCTCAATCCGGTAAGCCGAAATTCGTAATGTTTTACATTTGAATTTAAACTGTGTCTTTTTTTATTTTTACTTTTCTTTATTTGTAATCGATTCTTTTCAATTGTGTTACAATTTAAAATGTGTCTGACTCTTACTTTGCCCTCCATTTTGTTGTTATTTATTTAACATTACGAATTTAACAGTATACGATCCTAATTATTGATATCGTAAAATACAATGATGTTCGTAGCAATAACATTAACGTTATTCGAAGAACGGAGGAGTTTGTATTTCGTGCTTTCAGTATTCTACAAAGTGTATGATATTGTACGGCGATTACGCGAGCATGACAATGGGAACGCGCGTCGAAGATGACGATAAGAGTAATGGCGCAATGAAGCTCCCCTTCTTACCGTCATTACAGTCGCTGCTTTATTATTGCGTCGCTGGGTAGCCTGCTCGTTATTGCCCGCCGTTAAACGAGAGCAAAGGACTAATAACGAAGCGAGACCGAGCTCGCTGCCGTGAATTAACGCCAGCATAAATTCCCATAGACACCTCCTTAATCGACGTGTTCCTCCGTGCACGCTTATACACACGCGCACGTGTCTCATATACACACATATACACACACACGCACACGCACACGCATACACATACACACACACACACACACATATGTATG
>NW_017306160.1:656011-658406 GCF_001594115.1 Trachymyrmex septentrionalis
CACGCATACACATACACACACACACACACATATGTATGTCCTCGTTCAGGTAATACCTTTGCACTGGATTAGGCACCCACGCTCCTGCAAGAAACCGCGAACCGGCCGACAATACAGTAACCGATACAGTTACTCGCTCTTAATTGTTTCGAGCATATGAATAAAGAAATCGTTTAGCCACTGAAAACACGAGGCTAATGAAGGATGATCGCGATAACTATGTATTCAGAATATCATGAAGATAGACTATAATAATGTAACGGCATTTCATGGAAATAAAAAATACACACGGCGCAATTGATATTTCTACAAAGTTGCAATATTTGAAGATGCTTGAAAGTGTAAAAAACAGATAGATTTTTTTCTTCTAGGTTTACAGGTCACAATATAATAAGCTTTTCGTATTTGTTAAATACATCGCGGTTTTCCACTTACAATTAGCATTAGAATTGAATTAGCATTGAATTGTTTGTCAATAAAATATATTGTAAAATGAGAAAAGAAATAAAAAAGTGAGTACACATAAGTACAAAAAGTAGATATAAAAAGGGTGGAGTGACGAGATTAAAAAAAAAAATTTGAAAAATTTCATATTTCAAAGATAAATATTGTCGCTTATATACGCCTTTGAATAATTTGCAGCATACGAGATATGAGTTTAGTACGCGAGTTAGTCGCGGGACCGAATCCAGATGCATTTTCGAAGCGAGCGCGAGCCGCGAGCGAGAAATTAGTGCAGTCAGTCGCGGATTTTAAGCGGGAAACCCCGCGGGCATACACGAGCGGATTTCTTCGGTGTGCAAGGTGGCGATGTGATGACGGTGACGGTGGTGGTTGTAATAGTGTTGGTGGTGGTAGATGGATTCGTGGCGAAGTCGGTGCGGAACGACGGCAATTAATAGCGGGTGCCTATAGAACGCCTGCGGAAGTAAAAATAAAGCGGCACGAAGCGCGCCCCTTTGGCGGCACCGTGGTCGAGTCATTAAGCAGTCCACGGGGGTGAGGTAAAATTGAGAGAGAAAGAGAGAGACAGAGAGAGAGAGAGAGAGAGAGAGGGGGGGGGAAGGTTCTGACGATGGCGAACGAAGAGGGCACTGTATAATGTCCCGCGCGTTACCGCGGGAGAGCGAAATGCGGTGCATGTTGCATGCACGCGCACGCTTGCGATGCAGTGCAGTGGTACGGATCGGATAATAAAATCTGTAATTGCCCGTAATTGCCGGTCCTACGTGTTTGTTTTCGATCGAGAGGGCAGGGGGCGGGGGGCAGGGGGAATGCGCAGCGACAGTCGGACTCAATACACTCGCTAATATTGCGAATTGTTCGATGAATATTTATGACGTACGGAGTTAACGCGAGTCCCTCGTAATTATGTCGGGATATTTTTCAATACTTTCCTGCTGCTCACAGAACATGTGCAGTAGTGCCTTGTGTGCTGTGAAAAATTTACTTGGATGAGATCAGATGTACTTTTAATTCCAAATTATTTATGCAAATTTTACTTATTATTGGAAACAGGCTATAGTAACCTTGCGATGGATTCTTCATAATTGAATAACTTTATATAAAAGTGTATATATATATATATATCAAGGTGCACTCTCTGAAATTTTCAAAACCCTTTCGGCTTAATTTTTTCGAATTTACGTAAATAGAGTGCAACGAATGCGATCCGATTGGAATTGTCTCGAAAATGGGCGAAATGTTGCAAAAACGCGTGCAAAAGATATCAGCAGTTGATTGCAATTACACAGCCCCATTAACGTCGTTTTGACGTCGCTCGATAACCGGCTTTGACTCGCTCGAGAGTAGTCAGCGAGCGCATCCGCGGACGAAATGGACGATTGATCAGCCGCGATCAGACGCGCGGCCCTCACTTAATGAAGGTAATTAAGTTTTTCTGCATCTCGAAGTCGCCACCACCACCACGTGCATGATGGATGTTTTGTCCGATCTCGTACGAAAGTAGTAGCACACAGGGAAAGGGCGTGAGGGGGAGGTGTGAAGGGGGAGTGGGGGGAGGGGGCCAAATAGACCCAGAAGACGAATGAAAAATTAGTCCTTCGAGAGAGAGGGAGAGAGAGAGAGAGCGCGCGTTTTTGCGTCGTTCTCGCCATCCTTTCGTCTCCTCGGGCAACGATCTGATTGCCGTCTCAGATGCGGTGCATCGATGCGCCTGTTACGTTATTACGCGAATTAATTTGATTTATTACAGAAAACACAGAAGAGAACGATACGAAAATGTTCCTGGGTTCGACGTACTGCGAGAGATTGAGAAGGTCGAGGGACATCACAGGGACGGGCTCCGTGCGCCTTTATGATTGCGAGAAGGTTTTTGCGCCAAAAGAAATCTAAGAAAACGATCGCTAATCGGTTTATAATGATGCAGCGGATG
>NW_017306160.1:658699-670199 GCF_001594115.1 Trachymyrmex septentrionalis
TTTAAATATACCAGAAAAGTATAATTTTTAATATATTTTTTATTTACGCAATAATAACGAATCTGTATTCCGATAATCTTTTTAGCTTTGTAATTCTCATCACTCAAGTGTTAAAGCGCAAATCGCTCGATGCAAATATGCGTCAAACACGATGAAATTTGCTACTCCCTACCCCCGGAGGAAAGGCAGTAACTAAGAGCACGGTCCGATCCGGCCGAAGGTTCGCGAGAAAGAAATAAGGTAGAAAAGAAAAAGAAGGGAAGAAGGAAAGAACTGGACGATGGACGAAGAAGCGCGACCGCGGCGGGCAATGAGTTCTCAATTTAGCCGAGTGCCTTCCGAGGAGGGATTAAAACGATTTACCGAGATTGAGGGGGAGCGAGAGATGGACCGACTCTCTCTCGGGGCGAAGCTGCGAGGGAAACGATCGTGCGGCTGGAATTCTCGTTCGAGACGATTACGTCATTAGCAGGAACGGCAAGGTAACAAGAGAGGAGATATGCCCATACGCGGTATGCGTGTGTATTTACGCGTGCCCGCGCCGCGCAACTCCATCCATTTCCACTACCACGTTGTGCATACCGAGCCTCGTGCGAGCCTCGTACGACGCATCATACGCGGGACACTTGTGTGGTATCAACGGACACCACGCCGCGCCATCAGAGTACGATACATATGTACGTGCGTTCCTGTGCGCGCAATGAATGCGTGCCGGCACGCCGCACCGCGCGGGTTCGCTATCATTTTATCAATCATCGCCGGGGATAGAGGAGTCAACCTGCGGCAGCGCCTCGCGGAACGCTGGGAATGCACGTTAATCGAAATAACAACAATACGACCTACTGGGGACCCCGTTGTACTCGGGACGTCGGAAAGTCATGCAAATATTACCCGATGAAAAACGCGTACGTTTTAAAAATGAATTTATGAATCTAATCGTGTAATATATAATCTCACCTGTGCATTGGTGTTGATATTAACATGAACGTGATGTGCATTTAACATCGTGATTTTTTTAATCCACACCATGTTGATGTTTATTATATTAGAATTAGCTACTAACACGGTGAGAATTATATAAACATCTAGTGCTAAATTCACGCTCATATTTTTGCAGAGTGTACGTTTCTAACTTTGTTCCCCTTCGCCTGCGGCGATTCATCTTGTTTTAGTGCTACCATGTTAAAAGAGCATCGGTAGAGAATAATAGTTTATATACGAGCCGGTAAATCGAGACTTCAAGTATAAATTTTTGAGTCCTAAAAATTACCGTTTGATGAAATGATCTCTATATTTGTGTTCTTGAAATGTGAGATGCATGTAAAAAAAAAAAAGAAAAACACCTACTTATATCCAGATGATAGAAATTACACGCAGTCCACTTTCGTTTACATCCATGTCGAATATCGAATGAGGGACATGGGCACCCTACAAGTGCAAGATGCCGGCAACTTATTCTGCACAGAGTACATTATACTGACCAACGTAAACATTCTGGAATAATCGATACAATCGATGAAGCCCGATCCGAGCGAAGGGATCATAAAAATCGACGAGGGTTTATCGGATCAGTGGATTCATGAAATCGAGCAGCGAAGCCTGATGCTGCGAAGGGATCGGTCAAAGACGGAATGCCGTCCGGCCGCAAGAGAAACTTTGTAAGCGATCAGCCAATCGACTCTTTCGCAAGTTTGCGCAATGCAGATCAGTACAAGACACAGCGGTGTATTCATGCGCGATGTATTCCCCCTTTTGGCCTCAACCAGCAGCGTATATCGACTATGATTGCGAATTATACTCCGAGGAGTTTGAGAGAGATATATTATTTGTTCCTATATAATATATTAGAATCGCTTTTCCTGATAGTAATACGTATAAGTAATTGAAAATGATTAAAAGAAGTAAACTGACATTCGATTTGATTTTTGTTACTTCAAACGTAACATTGAAATGTAACTAGATTGAAAGGAGTTTCATGAATTTTTGTTATCGTATCGCAGATACATTCATTCGTTATTTTGATGGAATAAATTTTGCACGATGAAAGGTAAGTCGAAAAATTAAGGCCCGTTTTTTTCAATATATGGTTACCTAAATATTCGAGGTTATCAAGAAATTCATAAATGAATTTCATTGATGAATCTCTTGGTAACTTTTAATCTTAAAATAATCATATATGTGTGAAAACGAGTCTTAATATTGGTATATCGCATTCCGATGCACAAGTGAAAGATTAGTGTGGTTTCTTGTACCTATTTATACGAACTATTAGAAATTATTTGATTATTTCACTAAAATATTACATAAACGTAATTACTTCTTATCGTTAGACTAACTTACAATTAGATACGCATGCTGACATATTTGCTAATATAATGATAATCTATATCGCGTGTGATAGTTCAGTTCTTTCCTTGTTTTCTGGTCGTCAACATCATCCGTGGCCACACGTTACGGGCTTCAAACCACAGAGCCTAAGGTTCCCATGTGGATCATATGTTGTCGACACGCACGCATACGCACGCGCGCGGATTCTCACGACGGATGCACGCACGTCATTGGCTTAAAAGTCGATGGCAAAAATACTCCTCTGCGAAATCATAAGAGCCTGAGATCGAAAGATTTAACAAATCAAGAAGCTGAGGTATCAAAATAATTAAAATAATGAAAATTTAAGTTTCTTAATAATGGAAAAAAATATTACTTGTGTAAGGAGAGACAAATTAACATTCAATTTCAAATAAGTTATTGTTATGATTATATGTTGCTAGGCATTGACATGTTACGTAAATTGTTGTGTAACGTTACAGAATGTTATTGTGAAAGATTTGCTTATTGCTTATCAAGAGGAAAAAAGTAATTTACATGAGATTTTATAATGATGATTGAAATGCATTTACGTTTTCAGTTAGTGAATGTCAATCTCTTTTCAACAGAGAAGCCAAAAGACACTGTGTTTGCTGTCAAGTTAAATATAGGATACTGAATGAGTCAGCTAGTACAAGTATTTCATGCATAAAAGTTGCTGAGTAGCTTCTCATTCACTTCATGTGCCATTAAAAGCGTTTTGTATCTAACAATAAAACTTGTATTTACACAGAGAGGATTTACATGAAAGTTTTCCTGAAGTATCTAAAAATAAAATTAAATATAGATCTGAAAGTAATTATATATTGGATCATTTTAAATACTTGAACAAAGTCGTTCTTTCCGTATATTTCGAAGAAAAATTTCTACCTTAAATTAATAAAAGAGAAAATTAACAAATTCTCTTAAGATAGAATTTTTTTTTCGTAATATACGAAAAGAATGATCTTGCTGAAGTATCTAAAAATTCAGCTAGATCTGACATCTCAGATGTAGCTGAGAATAATTGTAATGATTGACGGGAATTCAATAAAATTTAAATATAAATGTAAATCAATGTATTCTTCTCTTTCTTTTTGAACAATGAGTGAATTTTTTTCGGCAATAATTCATAATTTCTGATAACATAGATGTAGATGTGACAATAACATGCTAAAGGATAAAGTGGTGTGTGTGTGTGTGTGTGTGTGTGTATGTGTGTGTGTGCGTACGCAAGAAACCGCGATATTCGTTAACTGCTGTAGGACAGACTGCGGTCTTTGCGGCGTTATATTCGTTTACCTTGCATTAATCATGGCGTTTTATGGTAATTCAATAGCGTCCTTCCTCGGTCGAGGTTCTTGCCGTCTTTCGCTCTGTAATCGATCCCATAACGTCGACATGATTCGCGGTACGACAGGGATCGTGCACACCGGTAACCCGATCGATCTGACCGATCAATCGAACGATCGATCAGTTGTCGTCATCGCCCTCGACCGATTTACTATACAACGTTGATGGAAGTGTCCTCTTATGGGGCAGTAGCAGCAATTTGTTTGTTAGTTCCATGCAGTTTGTGCGTAATAAATTTTCACAGTTAAATCTGTAGAAAGATATAATATCCCACCCTATTATGGGGGGGGGGGGGGGGAGGATTCACTTGCAAGTGCCCATAACAGCGACTTCTGCGTAAGGAGTTTTTTATTTTTTTTTTCTAGCGCTGTGATTAGCTTGTGCTCAATTGGCTCGTGTGCAATTGATACACATCCATCTTTTTTTAATAATTTCTTTGCAATTAATTAACTCATGAGTTTATTGTGTAATTAATTCAAATTCTGATTGGAAATGGTCTCATCCCTGATAACATTTATGTTGCATAAGATATCTAAAAGACGTCTTTTAGATGTCTTATGTCTAAAAGATGTCTTTTAAATATCTTATGCCACATGCATGTTATCTGGGATATATTTTGAATTAAAAAAATTCAGTTCACAATTTGCTCAATAGATATTATAGTTACATTATATAACAATAATCTCTCGTCTCCTAATAATTCTTTTTATAATTTTAATAAAGAAATTTAATCATCAAGAAATTCAGAAATGGTATCAAGAAATAATACATGGATGATATTGTTCTTTCTTAAATATTTCAAATTCGCTTCACGATAATCTTTCGTACATTGCGAGTAGCTACAAAATGACGACCCATTAAGAATGATGATTTCTGACAGGATCGCTGCGGACAAAAGTCATTGCTCTTCTCGAAGGAGAAGTTTTCTCGGATATTTTTCGATATATAATACTCTGGGCGGTTAGCTTCGTGCGCGCTCCATCGCCTCCGATCATATCCTACGAGTGAGACATAGAGGAAGAAAGGCTCCGATAATAAGTTCGAACGTTATCTTTGAGTCGATGAAGAAGGGGAAATGTTCGTGGTTAAAGCATGTTAAAATGGGTCCGACATAATTCTGGAAGACAATGCATAACCTGCCAGATCTACTGATAAAAGTGAAAACATATCTCACTAGATAACAAAGTACTGTCATGAATCCATATTGCTGGCCATGCTCGAACATAGAAATATTATAGTACTATAACGTGATATCTATTTTTCTAAAGTACAGTCTTGGCTAAAAATATTAAGCACTGTATTAACAATTATTTAACTTAAAATTTATGACATTATGCTATGAATTTGTTTTCCTTTGTTTCAAGAACCCTTTAAACTTATGTCGGCAATTTAATAGGAAACGATCCAGATAAAAGATTTTCAAATTAATACAAAAAAATATATAGATGCATAATATTTTTGGCTAAGGTTGTACATGTATATATTTATACTATAAACAAAAATTATATATATAAATTTTATACTATAAACAAAAAAAAAAATATATATATATATGTGTGTATATAAATAAAAAAGTTTTTACTAAGAAACATACAAAATACAACATTGCATAATTAAAAAATATCTTGCCAAACTTGCAATAATAAACTGATAAGTATCAGATATGTACAATACCAAATCTAATCTAATTTGTGTTATTATATAAACTCAAGTAAACTACGTAACATGGTTAAAGTGATAAGTGAAGGCGTAAAAACGATTCTCTCGCGTACTGAAGTCTCTCACGGAGCTACTGTAGAACGCACGCGGGCTTGTTCCCAGGTTGGAAGAAACCGAATAAGAAGGTGGTGCATATCAGGAAGAAGGAGGTAAAGAAGAAGATGAGGAAAGAGAAGCCAATGATATTTTTGCGGTGGTGCAAAGTTAAGGCCGTGGCCGCAGAGCAAACGTCGGTCGGCCGCAATCTTCGGTCAATTTCCAAGCAAGGGCCAAGCAATCTCGCTGAGCAAACAAAAAGGTGGCCACCGTGGGTTATCTTTCGTAAAAAAGAAGTGGGAGGGGGGGGGCCGAGTGGGGGTAGACGACGCGGAGCGAGATGGAGAGAATCGTTGATCGACCCTTTGTCGGTGGCCCCGTCGAACGGAGATGCTTCAGTGGCAATCGCATCGATAATTTCACTTCGTTTCTCGACTACCGTATGCGCGGCTCCTCGTACAGATCTATCCAATCTCGCTACCATCGCACTGCATCGCATCTCATCGAATTCCTCCTTCCATCGAGTGATTTTTCGAAAATCTTAAACAGCATTCCGCAATTTCTCTCTCCATGAGAAACTTACGTCCTTCTTTAACTTTCAGATATACAAAATGTAAAAGGCATATCAAGCGGAGAATTTCGTTGCAGCTAATGTAATTTTCATCAAATATATTTTTTAGGCCGTGTGGCCTCCATTTTTTTTGAATAATTGAATAGTTTATTATTATTATTTCGTATAAGCTGCTTATTCTCTCTCATTCGTATATTTATCATGATTTTATATATTCTGTGTTACTATAATATTTCGCTGTAAAGTATTTCGCGCTGATCTTGATTAAAAAGAAAAGACAGGTTGAGTTAATCTCTGTTTAATGACTGCCTTATCTTCGACGCAACTTAATTGCCGTCGGCCAATCTTCAACGTGACAGCCATTGAGAATGAAGAGACGAGACTTCTACGTGACGCATCGAGCTTTCCGTCGCGAAGGAGCAGTAAATTACAGTTGCTCTAGAGGACTATCAGTTTTCCATCACGACTCAATTACTGGCCGTCCAATTAATGTCCCAGAATTTTTCTTATCGAAACCAGACGATTTCGTGGGAGTCTGAGGTTAAGACACCGGTCGATCGATCTTTCTTATGCGTCAGCCTCGCGTCGAGCGGAAACAAATGAGCTTTGGACAGCCACAACTTCGGTGCGGTTCTTTTGAAGCCCTTCGACGCCCAGCAGTGCCCGGCAGCTTTAAAGATCAGAGCAGTACCCTCACGGTAGCCACGCTCTGACCCAAACGCTTTCCTTATTTTTTTTATTCGTTCTTTTTGTAATCTTCTGTAAAATCTGTCCGATAGTAAATGAAGAATGGAGTCAGGCCACAAACATAGTGTTAATGGATCCGATAGGTTAAAATATTATCCGTTATTCGATAATGAACCTTTACGTTTGTGATATTTTGTACAACACAGGGACCTCCAAGGGACATTAAACGGTTTAAATGTCAAGAACGTCCAACTAAAAAACATTCTCGGATAATGTAAAATACGATATTTCTTTTAAATACAGTTTATTATTTTTACATCAAAACAAAATAATTTCTTTAAAATATTGATTTTTATCTTAATATATTAAAAAATGACCAAAAACATATGCTAATTAGCCTACTAATATGCCGTTGTAGCTTATTAACGCCATATTAGTTGTTTTTGAGTATCTCATTAAGAAAAAAGTCGCATCCTTAAAAGTTCTATTTCGAAGAATGGTACAAAGACTTTTTAATTCCCATGATATCGAAAAACAATATAATCTATACAAAAAGACATGTCAATTGAATTATAACAAAGTTAATTTAATAAGTTATAACAAATTTACTGTTCCAGACTACCCATTGTACTGAGATTAAATAAATATTTTCTCTATTTTATAACTAAAATAGTACAAAGCAAAGAGAAAATTAATCAAGTCGCATTGTAGAAAACATCTAGAAAGTAATCCGTTCACACAACGCTGGCAATTTTTACATAAAATGTGTTATTGTATAAAGAGTGTTATATAAATGAAATCACTTGCCAAGAAAGGTTCGTGAGGAAAATTGACGGCGAAATGAAAATTGGATCGATAAAATCTATCTTTTACAAGCGTTACTCGGGCTCCTTAAACCTGCATTTTCAAATGCAGGCTCATTATAACATTGCAATTAAAACTGTAATCGTTGCCGATCTCATTATAAATAGAGAAAGAGAAAGTGCTAAATACTAACAATAGTTCGTGATATGATTAATTCCGGATGATAATATTGGTTAATTATGAACCAGGAAGCGATATGCACCGTAATATGTAAAAATCACTGTTGAATTTCCCAGGAAGAGCTGAAAACTAACTAGTATCTCTCTGCAAATATAATACAATCTTTAGGAAGCGCAAAAAAGTCATAAAAGTAAAAAAGGCTTAAAAGTATCTGTTAATGTAACATTTCCGACCGAGAAATATAATGTAGAATCGGGCAAGAAATACATACGTATAGTAGATTAAGAAAATACATACATGAAAAATGTGGTCAAGTCGAAGTATTTAAAAAATTTAGCTAGATACAGATTTGAAAATAATTTTGTTTAGACTATCAAAATAATTATGTAAGACGTTCAAATTTTGCAAGTGTTAAAAATTTTCCTGCATTGCCATCAACACTTAAGCGTTCTACATTACAGTTTTGGATGGTCCAACAAAATTATTTTTAAGTCTATTTCTAGCTAAATTTTTAGATAAATAATCTTAAGCAAAACCGTTGCTTCCATGTAGTACTAAGAAAAAAATTACAGTATTAGCAAATCCATAACACCTGACGAAAAAGAGGCGTCGCAGTGATCGAATTGTACGACGGACAAGGACTACTCTGTCCTAAATCTCTTTTTAGAGGGACAATAGAAAAGTTATCGGCAGCGAGACAATAGTAGGAGGGGTTCGTAATTAATAGCCTTTCCACAAAGTGACGTTTCGCCGTAACTCATTGGTGTAGGGGATAATAATGCTTTTCGACCATCGAGAATTGAGAATCGAGTACTAGAGTACGAGAATAGACTCGCGTGTGCGTTTTTGCCTTTTCTTTTTCGCCGGGACAACTAATCGCTTCCAAAAGCAGATCGTAAGAAAAAGAATAATTTATATTCATACATTTCTCTATCGTACGACAAGCGATCGATGAGCGAGAGCCGTCGCAAATATCACGATTTATAAGACGAAAAGCCCCTATCGCCGTCTCCTCTTTACCGTCATGAGTCCGGACGGTAATTAATTAAGTTTGACTTACCGCATGAATTACAGGGGTTCGAGTTAATTAATTAATTGTAACTTAGCCCACCCTCGAGTGGCGCGCTCTAAGGGGATTTTGTCACCTTTTAAAAGCCGTTGCAAAGGCTGCGACTTGCTGTGCAGGAAATAATGAATGTCCCTGAATAAGAGGCCCTTTGAGCTTGCCATCGATTCATAAATCGTCGCAATAAAGCGCACTGTATTCATATATAATCGGGAGCGAAATGACGACAATACCTACTTTCCGTCAAACCGGCACGGGCAATTTTTTTATTATTAATAGCGATTATGTATACGAGGAAGAAAAATTGCTTTGACAAATGGGAAGATTATTAATTGTATATAAAAACTAACACTTCTTTGTACAACAGATGTAACGGTACACACACACACACAGTGTCCCATGTTGTCGAAGAAACAAAATGATGGACATACATGAAACTTTAATGCCACGGAGGGACCTCCGCATATCGTTCTAAAGGCAGCTTTTGTTCTGGTTAAAATCTGATATAACCCTTGTAAAGACCACTAAGTATATTGTAACGAATGAGTATGGAGGGGAGGGGAAGAAGAGAGGTAGACAACGAAAGAGACAGTTAGGGGAATACGGGCGAATAAAAGAAATTCAGCAAGAGTAATGTCTGGGGAAGCAGTTAAATTCGTTGCATGTGTGCCCTCAAGAGATCTCTACTCGCCCCTGCACCCTTTGTTTCGGCGTTAGGCGGGCTTTTGTCTCAGTTATATGACCGAGGATGCCGGAGAAAGCAAGGGGAGAGGGGGTTCCTGGGCCCAGCCCAATAAAACGAAAAACGGATCTCCATTTACAATGCCGCGGATTTACATAATTTCGCGTAATCTCCGCCATTTTCACTCGTCGCGATTCGCCCCCTTCGCGCTAGCGCGCGCGAAAGGGCGAAACGGGAGCGAAATTAATTTACGAGGGGCGGCCGTTTTTCCTGGGCGCGCAACCGAATCTCCCAAGAAACGCGCCTTTATGCGAGCGGAAAATCCGCGAGAGGAAGATTAATCGGCCCGATGCGCGCCACGAATGCGAGTCACGCCACGGTTTGCTGTTAATTACTAATAAAAAATGGATATCGGAATTAATTGCCTTCCTCGTGTCCCTTCTTGCGGAGGCCGTCGCGCGCGCCGATGATAAGGCGTGGAAATTAATGTAACTGCGTAACTTCAATAAATTTCGTTCTTCAACATGATTACATATATAATAATCTTCAAATTTTTATTTATTAATTTCTAAATCTGATTTTCGAAAAATGCATTAATCGTGGATTAAAGCAATAAGAATAGTAAAAGTCTCTATAAACTCTTAAGAGTTTTTCATAAGATACAGATAAATCATTTGCGGAAATGTCTCGTTATTTCGTGGAACATTGTTATGGCATTGTGTAACCCGAGAACTCATCGAAATTATATTCTCGTGTCAATGAGTTTCAATTCTCGTGCAGGATGTAAAGATCGGTTTCCGCAAGTCGGTGCGCGCGGTGGTCGGTAATGGCTGCCGCGGTTCGCTAGGCGAGATGAATTTGAATGATTAAGAGCGATTGGATTGTAGGTGCTCGCCTCAATTATGAGTGAGGCACGCCATTCCCTCGTTATATTGCGTCGTTCTCGACCACAACTCGGAGGACGTGGCCGCGCGCTCACTCGCGAGCAGCGGCGCGAGGTTTTAATACATGTGAACGCTCCTTTATTAGTAGCGTGACCAATGAGCGCTGACGCTATTAATCAAACGTCTAACGCTGCCACGTACCACGGTGCATACAGGGTGTCGTACTCCGCATTCAATTTTAATGGCGCATTCTTTGACGAATTTAGAGAGTAGATTTTATCTTATTCAGAATTTCGAGCAGGACTCAACAGAGAACATCTATTATTGATTAAATGGAGCTCATTATTTTCGGATAAGAGATAAGGTAACTGTATCAAGAGTATAGTTCTAACATTTAATATATTCCGTTTGTTGTTTATAAGTAGTTACATTAAGAGAACAGTTTTCGACGTTTGTTTCTATAATTACATCATGGCAAAATATTATGTTTAGCAGCTCCATTTTTGTAGTTATTACTGCTATAATGTTAGTAAGAACAATATTTATAATTCTCAAAAAGAATATACTTAGACTACAATAGTTGTTCTCGGGGACAACTTTTTTTTTGGCATATAGAACTATAAATATAATTATTATTATTAACATGAAACACTGTTAAATTCATAATATCAAATTATGTATATCAAATTCGGGTTACTTTTAATCATTTCTAAAATAATAGTTATATAAACAATTTAATAATATTAACAAAATGTATTAAATTTCAAATTTAGTTTATTAATTACGAAGTAGTTTAATATGAACGTTGTTTACCTTGGAACTATAACCGCAGAAATAGATTGATTTACATTTTGATACAAGTTAAAAGTAACAAAAGTGTCATTTAACTCAAGGGATTGAATTACCACTTCTCCTTTGATATCTAATAATGTAGCAGTAATAATTATAAAAATGGAGCTTCTAAAATACACAATAATTTTACCATGCAATTAAAGTCACAAAAAATTTTCTCTCACAATATAGCCTAGTATTCTATATGATCTAGCAAGGCTGTTTGTAGTTAAATAGTTTCATGAATAATTAAATCATCACTACACTCAAATAAATATTGAAAAACATCTCATATTTTCAATTACTGATATGTTTCCTATTTTGAATTTAATCACTAGTTT
>NW_017306160.1:670541-671792 GCF_001594115.1 Trachymyrmex septentrionalis
GCAGTGTTAAACTCATTGTTAGCGCGCGAAAATCGTAAAGTTTCTTCAGCTAGAACATATACTTAAAGAAATTCTCGAGTGGGCTCACCTCTCCGGAACGAAGGATGTGACAGAAAGGGAAAATATTATCTACAAATTCGATTGCATTTGAATGCAAAGTGTTGGTTTTGTGAAAAGAAACGTAATTTAGCTCGGTACATTTAAAGATACGAATCTTCATTATGAAATTAATTACGTGGTTCCGCGACGGTAGGTGAAAGCGGAAGTAGGAAATAATTTCAAGAAAGCCTAGCTTCTGCGTACGCGCGTTGCGAAGGAAGAATTCTGTTAATTATAATAATATATAACGTGTAATTTTCGCCGGTTGCAGAAATCAATGCAACTCAAAGTCAATTACAATCGGCTTTTCAGAAGATTTCGTTGCGCCTCCCATTTGCTGAAAAATCCATCCATCAACGTTTCGAACGCGATTTTGATTTCGCAGGTGCGTCATAATGGACGTCAGCGAGATGCGGTATAACCGGTAGCAAATATTTCGACTCGCCCCGCGATCCTCCTCGTGCTTTAATCACAACCGCGATCATCCACCTCGCATCGATCAATTAATCAAGTCGATTCGAGCGACGTACGAGTACTTAAGCTCCGCGCACCTCTGGTTGTCGCCGCTCTAATTAACGACTCGGGGGATCCATAACGCGGCACACAACGCACGTGCACACACATATGTACACGCACGCAAAGTGTACACGAACGTTCGTGAGTAAGCATCTATCGCTTGGCTCGTTGCACAAGGACATATAAAATAATATGCATAACGCAATACAATACAAACAAAGATATTTTAAATTTTTTTATATGCGAAATCGATTTTCGACAGCGAGTTTGTCAATAATCTGAACGTGCCGTCATCGAATTGTTATATCTCACATTCTCGTGATCATGCATCGAATGTGAAATTCAACGCAATCAGGTGATCAATCTGGAGGTCTACAAATAACGGTCGCGAAACCTTAAGTGATATCGCGTGATCGAATTTCAATATGTAACGGGTAAACAAAATGTAGTAGTAATAGCTACAGTGTAGTGATATATAATAAGAAAAATGTTTCGATTATGTTAATGAGAAGTACATTGAGGGGAATGTTTTTAGTATTTATAATTATAATTACACACACAATATTATTACTACTATAATGTTAATAATAATAACTATATTAATTTTATCAATAATATATTATATATACACATATA
>NW_017306160.1:671892-677168 GCF_001594115.1 Trachymyrmex septentrionalis
ATACACACACATTATTATTACTACTATAATGTTAATAATAATAACTATATTAATTTTATCAATAATATATTATATATACACATATAGTTGGCATCGAAAATAATTTATATATATTCAATGCCAGAATTATATATATAGTTATCATACTAATTATAGCAGTATAATTATAATTATAGCGACATGTAATTATAGTCACAAATATATATGAAAATTTTTTCTGTTAGTATACAAACAAAATTCTGATCGTACTCATTAGAATTGTGATTATCAGAATTGAATTTCTGATTATTTTGACTAGAATGTTTGATAGATTTAACTATAGTATCTGATTTGTACCTTTCTCATTGAATCTAATCGATTTTCAATTTATGCAATCAAATATTTTCTCGTATAGATATGTCCTCAACGTTTTTCAAAAATATTTTTGTCTCAATAAACACAATATCTAAGGGTAAAAAAAATTGATATCGTTTACAATGCTAAGTAATTTTTAAGAAACTACTAAGATTCTATTACATGTACATATAATTAGAAATTATCTCCTCAGGCAAGGTTTTTAAAAAGAATCATCGTAGCCTTTGGGCTTTATAGTTTATATCACTGTACTCGCATTTCTTTGAAAAGACCGTGGAACATCTCGGCGTCACTTAGATACTTTGCAAGCTCGAAAACGCGAATTCCGCGCTAAAGGCGCCGTAAACGAGTTTCGTGGTCGATGAATAGCTCTCGTAATTCGTTTATCGCACGTTCCGGTGGTATTCTCGAAACGTGCCTTCGAGGTGTCGGCGACTTCAGCGTACGCGAATTAGCGGTTAATTTGGTAGTCGGATGCGTTCGCCCGCCTCGATGATAATGACGCCGCGAATATATAGGGTGTCCCAGGCACACCAAGTCTTGGCAAATTCTGTGATCGATCAGAAATCGATTTTTCCTTAACGATATTATCTAAGGTTCAATAAATTGAAAGTAGTAACAAAACAATAATAAATTAATCTATATCGCTATACGAATAATTCAAATAAATAAAAAAATAAAGAATGACCGATATGGTCAAAATTAGAGTTTGATACCCCTAATAATATTATAAATAATATTTTTATACATAAATTCTAAATCCATCTTTCGATTATATAAACTGCGCGTTGTTCAACTGCCAGATTTGAATCATAAGCTGAAGCTGAGTCATAGAGTCATAGAGAAGCTGAATCATAAACTAATAATATCACAATTAAATTAATTGTCTATTTGATAATGATGCTATTAACGTCGCGCACTTTATATAACTGAAAAATATGTTTAGAATTTAAAAGTAGGTTATTATTTTAAGCACTAAGACCTAGTCTTAATTATATTTGGTCCTTTATTTGATTTAGTTATTAAAATAAATTATTAGACTAATATACGAGTATATAGAATCGATTTTCATAAGCCTGCCAGTCATTTTGTACTACTATATAATAGATAAAAAAAACCTATTTAGTCAAATCGTTGCTACGATCAATGTAAGCGACATGACAGGAAAGGTAAAATCACGTACGATATTTCTGAATGATACTCGCGTTATCAACATTACGATGGAAATAATAGTCACGTATTATATAGTCTTGCAAAATTGCACACGAGATTTGATGTAAAAATAAAATATATGGAAATTTAAAATTTGGTTTCTGTGATACGCAAATTCATCAATTTTATCAGTAATCGCGAAAGGAAAATTTTCACAACGAGATCTCTTAATAGAGATCCCGCATGGAATATTTAACAAACTAACGTCTTTAATCACGAGTTTCCTTTTACCACACAATCTGTCTCGTGTATCGATTTTTAGACCGCTATATACAACGATGGCCCCTTCCTTTCTCTTTCAAGCTGCGATACGGCGAGTAAGAGGAAAGGTAAAAATGCGAGAAAGGGTGCGCAGTCGCTTAAAAGAGACTCAAAGCGACGGTAGGACAAATTACAGGGAAGTTTACCAATCCCACACATTTCTACCATCCCTCTTTTCGCGCCCGTACCTCTCCTCTTTTTCCTACACCTACGTTTCAACCCCCTTTCCGGCGCTTCTTCTTTTTGTATTTTAATCCCACCGCAACGAGGCGCTGATAATCTTGGAAGGGGCTTTTTTAAATTGGCTCCTTTGACGCGATACGCCGCGCGATGAGTTTCATATCGGAATAATTTTCAAGCGCTCTTCCCTCCGAACCGTCGCGCGAGACCTTCTTCCTTTTTTCCATGATATATCCTTTTTTTTTTATCTTCATACTTTAGTCAACCGTTTTTACGGCAAAGCTTGTGGAACTTGCGTCGCCGGTTAAACGGTTCTCGACTCAATTCAACACTAATGCTGTTTTAAATATAATATAAATATAATAATTATTTCACAAACGTATATGAATAAATTATTATATAAAAATCACAAAATAGCTCATTAATTTCGTCACAACTTCTGTACGTAGAACTCTTTTAAATAAAATACAATTAACTATAACCGCATTATAGTTATCATAAAACACAAAATAAACGTAAACATAAAATAGATTTAGACGCGAATTAGAAAAAAATGATATTATTCAACTTATTATTATAGATTTATAATTTAGGGTACTCCGGTATATACGCCGCACCAATTAAAAATTTAATTTTTTAAGTATTATTTACTATGTTTCAAGTAAACGAATTATATCAGTAAAAACTTTGCACTGTTTACTGCTATGAAAAAAATATTAGAAATCTGTAATATTTATATTTCGTATTAAAAAATGAACTTTTTTAAACCCTTGCGTTTTTACCGTATATCTCACAGGGGTGGAATATACAAGAGAACGAACTAAACAAAGAATACAAGAGCAAAGTACTTGTATTTCGTTACACAATACATACTTTACTATTCTTCTTCTACACTCTTGTATTACGAAATAACCACTAAGTCTTTTGCACGTCCTACAGTAATCATTTTATGTAGATTATAATTTATGATGGCGCTACTTAAACACAGTGACAAATCGATTCAACTCACAATAATTTCATTAATATTAACAGTAAGAAACTGAAATCCTAACACAATACTAGTATAACATAAAGTCACGTAACAGAGTAATTGCGGGAAAATTACCCTCACTCCTTCTATTTTTTCTGACTTCTGCGACATAAATCCCAGCGCGTATTTGCCGGAGTTAACCTATATTTATTAGATATTTTTAAACAATTATGCATTACTTAATTATATATGTATAATTAAGAATAAATTTCAGTTTATTATTTCAGTCTAAGCTTCGGGGATTTTTCACAGTGACAAAATTATGATAAGATTACGACGGATTTCTTTCGCCGTGCTTTTCGCGAGATATTAATCCATAATAACTCGCGTAATCTGCGGCGGCTTCGAAACAAAGAGAACGAGCAATGGCTGGAACGATAAACTGACCGACAGCCAATTAAGCTGGCGGTGCATCGTTAAACTACTACTAGTTAGCGCTAAAATGTCGCTCGGCGAATAGGCAGGATAGTTTAAAACGAGGAAACGGACGTGAAAAACGACAATTAGCGCGCGGTGCGCGGTGTTATCGCGTCAGGAAACTGCCGTGAGCCGTGCAATAACGAAATTGTTACATAAAGTCCTGCAGACAGCGCAGACTGTAGGTACGCTCGTGACAATACGGGGTCTCAACGAATTTATTAATTTGACGGTAAACCAGAAACAGGGAATAACGTGAATGCGATCAGTAAATTAATAGAGAATTATAGTTTTTTTTTTTTTCGTATTATACGTGTATTTTTTTAAGTTATTTAAGCCGTTATATTTTGTTGTTAGAATTTTATTTTTATTATAGCATGTTCGGTGCGGATGATAAAATTTCAAATTTATCGGACGAAAAAAGGTGGTAATTATCACGCGATAATAGGTCACGCTGTAACAGGAAACTGTTGGCTTTCTTGTGGTAGATTTGTTACATAAAATGTTTTGAGCTGCATGCACATACAGAAGATCTAAAGATGTTAAGAGTTTAGAAATGTATTCATGAAATAATAGAAAGATGTGCTGCATATATTTGCTTTGTGATTATAAAAAATATTATAAAATACAATAATATTAATATTACAAATAAATAATATAATATTTTTCAACATACGGATTTCATTAAATCGTCATACTTATGATTATATGTTGTTATTATGACGTGATATTCGTGTATACGTTCTTATAGGGGAGGGACAATTTTCGTACATTTGTTTACAATGCGAATTGATAAAAGCGAGAGAATACTAAAGCAATTATAAACTTTCTTTTCCAGCTTTATGAGAATTATTCCGGATTTTAACTACTTCCGTTGTGTCACGCTATTTTTTTCTTTTTTTTTTTTTTTCATTTCAATACCCAACACAATCGCGTTCGTGCGCGCGACGCGAGTTTCGAATTTCCCGTGGCATCGCCAAAGAGGCGCAATTCGGGGAAAAACTAGCTCACGAGCCGCATATACTGCACGGTAAATAACAACGGAGATACGCCCGGATAAGCGGGCACATTGTTTTCGGAATAGTAATTTTCATCTACCGCGGGATATAATAACGAGATAAGGAGCTAAGTGCGCATAACCGTACGCTCCGACGTACGCTTAAAAGAGGCGAGAGAAGATAAGGGAAGAGAACGGGTGCGGTTTTTTTCTCGGCGAGAAAAGAAAGTCCTCGAGATGTTTCATCAATGGGAGGTGAGAAGGGAAGGAGCGGGACGGGGGAGGGGGCGTATTTAAAACGCGGGAGGAAAAGGAATCAACGCGCTCGTTTGGGAACCGGGAAGATGGCAAAATAAAGTAATTGTCGCTATTACGGACGCGACCTCGCCGATGCACAGAGATGCACGCACACGCGTGCAAGTGCGTATCGTATCCTCCTGGGCGGTTGTGAGAACCCGGGCAATTACGGGGCTCTATTCTGCGCCGGCTTCTTCTTTATAACGAATTAATTTAGATGTCTTAATTGCCATCGGTTAATTGTCCTGGAACGCGATGTGTTGCGAGCAGCGCGCGGCGTGGACGGCCGCCATCAAAGACACCCGGAATCCGTCGGACGAGATCGCTTTGCTTTCACCACATTCGCCGCCGCCGCCGCCGTTCGCTTCCGCTGCACACGAACGTTAAACCTCGTGTGCACGATGAATATTTAAGCGAAGATATTTGGATAAGTGGAACGGGGCCATGCGAAGGGTATTTAAACGATCTCCTCACGTTCCGCACGTTCCGGAAGTTCACTGTATGCGCCGCAAAATTTACACGAATTTT
>NW_017306160.1:677268-682203 GCF_001594115.1 Trachymyrmex septentrionalis
GCGATCTCCTCACGTTCCGGAAGTTCACTGTATGCGCCGCAAAATTTACACGAATTTTCACACGATTGCTTTTGCGAAGAAAGAAACGCGTCCATAATTGATCGCGGCAGATTACTAATGAGTGTCTGAAAAAGATATGTAGATCCGACTTTTGCGCAGCGAAAATCTTAGGAAAGGCTTAGTTGTGGAAATTTTGAAAATAAAGGGACGTTAACCCAAGGATATTAATGAGGAAAAAAAATTCATGAGAAAATTGTTCAATAAACTGTAAGTCCAGTTTTTCTTTATGAGAATTTCACTTGGATATTGCTCCCTTTCTTCGAAAATGATACAACTAAAAAAACGTGATTATTACTACGAATGAGTTAAGTAAACGTCACCCTATCAATCCACTGTTAATAAAAGTGAGCTAAAACGTGACTTTATAAAAAAAATCGTCAAAATCATCACGACTCGAAAAAAGTGATAATTTAAGGGTGATAAAACGAAAATGATAAAAATGTGTGACATTTGAGCATATTAAAACTATACCTATTCTTTTGCCGATATTATTTCCCGATTAGTCAATAATTTTTTTATCAAATTGGAAAACAAATTTTTTTTTATTTTTTATTTTTGAGAAACTTAATTCTTATAATAGTGTCTTCCTTAAAATAAGAGGGAGCGTTATTAACAAGAAAAGAGATCTAGTTTTCTAGATCAGTAGACCCCAAGTCTATCTGATTTTAATAAAACTGTCATATACGTCACTTGGCATATATCTATGTAATACGTCGAAGGTTAAAAGAGCTCATTGGCCGATTGTTCGTCAGAATTCGTAATCTTCTCGCAGTGATTAATATCATGAGGAAGCGATAAAAACTAAATGCTACGAGCCAACGATTACAGGCTCGCATTATTCTCGCTTTCCTCCTGGGAAAGCTAACGCGCATCGAGCGTGTTAATTATAATGAACGTTAAGTAACCGCGCTATATTCGCGGACTATTATCGTATGTGCCGTCCAACAAAATCGCGCGCAGTCCCTACGTCGCGTCGGGAAAAGTAGTTTACAGCTTGTTACTTATCGCGATCAAGCGCAGTAATGCGCTAATGCACGAGAAATCCTATCGACCGGTAAATCTACCACGAATCGTGTATACAATGATATCCGTGGCGATGCAACGTGGCGTTGCATCACGTTAATTTCTCATAATTTTTCATCAGTTTCACCAGATTATCTCTAGATTGTCTTAGCATGAAAAACGTTAAAGGCAGTGAGCAACAAAGGGTAACAACATATAATTTATCGGATGTAAGATATCTGTACCCAATATGTCCTACCTAAGCGTTGTGATTTTTTTGCTGACAACATTGTTGAAAGTTGATAGTCAGATTCAAAATAGAAAACGTTTCTAAATGAAGCAACGATTAATTGAAAATATATGAGACATTTTCATTTAGGGCATATTGCACTGAGAGAACAAAGTTTTCGTGACTATAATCGCATCGTAAAACAATTGTGATTAGGAGCTCCATTTTTATAGTTATTACTATTACAATGTTAGTAATAATCATTATATTTATAGTTCTATATTTAAAAAATAGATGTACAGTTGTCTCCAAAAAGACTATAATTTTATTTCGGAGACAACTATATATATATTTTTTTTTAGAATATAAAACTATAAATACAATTATCATTATTACTAATATTATAGCAGTAATAAGTATAAAAATGAACTTTCCAGCAATAATTATTTTACCAAGAAATTATAGTCACAAATACCAAAAACTTCTCTCTCAGGATATGTGTAATTATTTTACATAAAAAGTACGTGGTGGATTAAATCGGTACATTAATATCTCGAAATCAGTAAAATAAAAAAAAAATCATATTTAACGTAAAACCTACATTATATATTTTAAGCTTAATTAAATTCCGATATTTCAGAAGCGATATATAAAAGGTGTTTTTGATTTAAATAAGGCTGAAAGAGGTAAATTCGATTAAAGAAACTCGTGAGTCGCGTTAAACCTCAATCCGCGGCTTGCGACATGATCTTGCCGGATTAACACGTCGATGACGTTGAGTATACACGAACGTTATTAAGCAACACCTCGAATGGTGGAAAGCTTAAGCGACGGTAGCGCAGAGCGCAGAATCGCGTTGCAATATGCAGGCCGTATATATGAGAAAATAACGAGAGAAGAGTGCAGGTTGCAGGCAACCTGCAACCATCGTCGCTGCCGGCGGCGCAACGCTATAGCTCCTTCGCACGACACGCCAATAAAACGTTTCCACGGGATATGCGCAGCCCGTAAAATGCTAATCGCGCCAATTCTAACGCGTCCTCGAATGGATTTCACTCGCCGACTTCGCGGAAACGGTTGCTTCGTCTTCCTGCCTCTGCGATAGAAGTTTCTCTTTCTCTCTCTCTCTCTCTCTCTCTCTCTCTTTCTCTCCCGCCCTTATTACGCCGGCTGCGAAAATCGAGAACAGAGAATTGCGAGGCGTCGTATTGGGGAAATTTAATCTGCTCAGTGTAAAAAAAAAAAAGAAGGTTTAATGACTGTCATAATGCGCGAATAAAGTTTAAAACTCGCGGAGAACGAATTTTGTTTCTGAATCTCTAATTCAACGTAATTATAAATTAATTTATGCATAAATTGTGTGCTCATCCGAGAAAATGTTCGAAGCAAAACGTTACTGCGTCAATTATTTTCGTATTGGTAGAAGTTAATTTGGCCTTTTAGAAATTGCAAGGAGTTATCGAAAAAAGTGCTTTCAAACGAGAAAAAGTGAGAGGCTCGACAAACCGCGGTGGGCAATTTTCGTAATAAATTGCTGTTAATTCTGAGCGTGAAATCGGAAAACGATGAAGACTTTATACACCTTGTGGAATGCTTAAGAAGCAACATGGTCACGCAAGCTATATGTTGTTTTAACATCCGTAACGTTTGCAATATCTTTTGTCTGAGTAAATAGTACATCATACGACACAAACATATCTGCAGATAAAACGATGATTTCTTAGAAAAGCACTACGATTAAAGCAATCAGGCCTTTCTTTTACTTTCCTTCTACAAACATTATGAGCATGCTTCAAGAATTATGGCAATCATTTATTTCGATAAGAAAAAAGAGAAAAGCATAATTTTCTAGAAAATTACCGTATATTTTTCATTATATCAACAATTAAGAAAATTCAAAAACTCGAGTTACGAAGTATAGATTTAAGAAAAATGGAAAAACTGATTTTGCGAAAAATCTAAAAATTTTGCTAGGCACAGATCTGAAAATAATTTTGTTGGCACATCGAAATAATTATATAAGGCACTTAAGCATAATGAGCAATATTGCAAAAAATGTTGCAAAAAACACTAACAATTACCTGTGCTGTATATGGTAATCCAATTCCCTGAGTTAAAAATAACATTTTATTATTTTCAATGAAAATAATAAAATTCTTCTATGTTTCAAATTGTATATACATCAATCCAATTCTGTAATTAGTTTAAAAGAAAATACATTCATATTGATGTATGTACTTAGTAAATAATAAATTAAATTAAATAGAGTCAAACACTTAATACATTTTCTTGAGATAGATTTAGTTAAATTAACGATATATTGAGTAGAAGTGGCGACCAATAAAAATAATTTAAAAAAATAATTCAAATGAGGTATAAAATTTAACAGTGTCGAGCTTCCTATATATAATTATTTCGATGGTACAGCAAAATTTTTTTTAGATCTGCATCCAGCTAAATGTTTTAAGTACTTCAGCAAAATTGTTCTTTTTTTCCGTCAATCAATGACACGTTAATAAAACATTGCGAAATAATTTCTACGCAACGACGCAAAGATAAGAGAGTGAGACACGTCAATTAAGAGCTTGCGTGTTTCGATCTCGATTTTGGAATGAATACACCGGCGAGGGATCGATGCCGATTCGAGCCGTGAAATTTAAAGGCAACAAGCGGGATACATGCGGTAATGACTCGTAATAAGCGTCCGAGCGCGGCGATATAAGCGACTCGAAAAAGTCGTTAACTGGTCGGAAATCGGTAATCACGTGGAATAATCGACGCCTCTTATAAGTGCTTACGTTTTTGTGCCCCGTATTAGAAAGAGCCGTATGTGCGTGCGCGCGTCACCGCGGGTGTTTCACGCGTAAGAAGCGGTCGTCGACGAGCGGGTGTGGGGCGGTTGTAGCCGGTCCCCGCAGTGGGGCCCTTTCTTGCCCTTCAGGTCCCTGCGGCCCTCCTTTTTCTCGTCGCGTTAATCGGACTCAAGCTGCGCATATCTCGCGGTAATGAGGATTATCCTCTTTCCGCGCAGGGGCGGATAATGACGTCTCGGAGGAGCCTGAAGCTGACCTTTAGGGCTTGCATAAACGAAATAAAAGACAAATATTAGAAGTACCCTGATCTCTATGAAATTCGAATTTTCTAGTACGTTTATCATGTTGGATATTTTAGTAATAAAGAATATATCGTTGTTCTGTAACGTCAAGATAATTCTCATTACGTCAAATTATTTTATTCTGATTGTGTATTCTAGTCTTAAATTACTGTCTTGTGTAAAGATATTTCAGAGTTGTCACTCATCTATTTACATTTATCCCTTCTTTAATTTTATAAAAGATCTACTTACATATACATGAAAGGGTCGTTTTTCGTTTAATTAAAATACAATTAAAACGTTACATGTACACTTCGAAAAAATTTGAAAATAATATCGCGAGTCTGAAGAGTTATTATATCCCGAAGCAAAATAAATTTTATTATATCCCAACTTAAAAAATGTTGGGCGTCCAACGAATTATTCTTAAAAAAATGTTGGGCGTCCAAAGAATTATTTCAAACGAAATTAGTCTTTTGGAATATTGACGGTTTTATAAACGGTTCATGAATAAATCCGCCCCTGTTTCTGTGAGACACCTTTTTATTCG
>NW_017306160.1:682303-686719 GCF_001594115.1 Trachymyrmex septentrionalis
CCAAACGAAATTAGTCTTTTGGAATATTGACGGTTTTATAAGTTCATGAATAAATCCGCCCCTGTTTCTGTGAGACACCTTTTTATTCGGTCCCCATGAGTCGCGTTTACTCCCTTGGAACGTACCTCGCCGAACGAACGAACGAACGAACGAACGAACGAATGAACGAACGAATGAACGGGATATCCTAATCGTACGGTTCATTATGAGCGCGCGCACGCTCGCTCGCGATGACTATGACTGATGCCGCGGCACGACGAATTGCGATGCGCATTACGAATAAATATCGCACTCTTTGCTCCGCTCGCACGTCTAATGCGGCCGCTCGCAGATGGCCACTTGGGTGGGTTTCGAAAATGTGCGCACGCGGCGGTCGCCGGCGCGAAATAACGTGCGCGATTAAATTAAATTGCGAATGCGCGGCTTTTCATCAGATCGCGCGATAAACATATGTCGGCGTGATGTTGCCCAAGACGATCGATTTATCACCACGATCAATCACGCGTCCGCCTTAATTCGCGGGGCGTTTAAGCGCCAAACCGCGTAACAACGCGCTCTAGGCGGCGCTCGAAAACGTATCCGTCAGCTTGGAAACTCGCGCGATTGAATTAAATCGCGTGCCGTCGCGAATGTGGCGAAACGCGAATCGGACGCGTCAAAGTGCGACGTGCGATCGTACCGCGTTAAGCAACAAGAAGAACGGAGTGGCGTTCCTTGGTAAAGCACGCTCAGCTGAAGAATTCCATTGCTCCACTTCTTCGCTTATAATTAGCCAAAAAAATTATTGCATCTGTATCAATAGAATCTCGTCGCTATAGAAAATATCGATCGGTGATAATCAGAAATATTATATGAATAGATGCAAAAATAGATATTAATTAATAATAAATATTAATTACGTTTCACATTAATTAAAAAAATTTTACTTCTCTAAAAAAATAATCATTTTCCCGAGGAATACAGCCTCTCTTTTCTAAACTTTGCGAAATTGATATAAAAGCGAAAGAAAAGTCCAAGGACTTCGCTATTAATTTGAGATTCGCGTAATTTCTGGATGGAGATCGAATTATGTCACGGAAATCGCGGTTACGCTCGCACGGGGCGGTGCAACGTGCCGAGGCGAGACGTGCGAGATTCCGTGGCCGCCATCTATCTTCGGACGCTCTGGTAGCGAAGAAAGAGGGCATAATTAAATTAAATTAAGCTCGGGACGAGCTCTCCTCTCGGCCTCCTTCCGTGACTTCCTTTCCGTCGTTCCCGCCGCCACCACCGCCGCCGCCGCCGCCGCCGCCGCCGCCGCCGCTGCCGTCCTACCGGCGGCGATAGTCGTCCGACGCCGCCTTTATTTGCAAGCAATTTGCGCTCGCGGATCGCGCGGCAAAAAATCCGAAAATAATGCTCGCGTATTAATCATACCTTCCGCGTGCCCGCACCTCCCTCTTCCATTCCATCGTCCGACGTGACGTCTTCTCGCCGCTCTTCCTCCGCGAAGGGTTCTTCCGAAGGGGCCGCCCGCCCCTCCCCCCCTGCTCCTTCGTCGATGTGCCCCGTGTCCGATGTTACCCCCTTCTCTCTCCCTTCACCGCAAAAATGCGTTCCCGTTCGTTGCCGGCGCATAGCTGTGCAATCACGTGCCGAGATCCTTTGTGGTACACATGTATATATTTGTATATATATGTGTCTCTTAGGCACCCTTGCACTGCAACTGCCTGAAATCGAGTCCGAGGAAGCCGGGAAAGAAGCACCGCAGGACGCGTTAGCTCTTTAGCACCCTTTGGCAAATTAGCCTCGGCGACGAAACTCCTAATTCCATCGCAATACACATGTAAGCACGTATACGTAGGTGTTACACGTGATGTATGCAGTATAAGCTTTCCAACGTTGCTGCCAGCACGGTTTTATACCGACCCCAAAGTGCACTAAGATCAAATTAAATGTAAAAAAAGTCAGGTACTTGAACTCGGCATCAAAATGCAAAATGCAAAATGCATTAATCAGAACGTTACGAAGTTAAGAATCTTGAGCTGTGTATATTGAATTATAATAATAAACGAATTTTTCCGGAATAAAAAATTTAGTAATATTTAAAACAGATTTAAAGGCACGGAAGACAAATTCAAAATAATTAAAATAGCGGTTGATATAAATATATAGACTTTTGTCAAACCGTGAGATACTCTGAATAGAATACAATAAGTAATAAAGCGATATCACATTGCGAAGTATAAAGAAACTTTCGTTCTTAATGGCCGTTGAATTCGATTCTAACAATAGAGCAACTCGCAATTTCGTGACCACATGGAAGGTACATTGAAGTGGAAACGAAAGCGCAATTAGCGTGATATCGTTATGACGCCGGGAAAATGGCGGTTTTGTAAGTACGTACTATCAGAAGGCGATTGCTAATTATCGTGAGGAGAATGAGATAAGCGGAGCCGGGCAGCAAAAAGGGAGTTAAAACGTTGCGCGATCTCGTGACCGCGAAAGCGTATTCGACGTAGCCGCCCGTACCGTGCGATTAGCGCGATATTATTACAGTTAATTTCCCTAAACCCGACATTTTCCGTCGTGCTGCATTTTGCCGCAGCGTATTTGCCACCAATTAGTAACTATTACAGAAAAACTGAAGAACGTTATAGGAATGATCTTAAATGACATCAGAAACGCAAAGTAAAAAGAAGTAGGTAATTATAAAATTTTTAATGTGTACGTTATATAAAATTATATCTCGCTCATTATGTTATATGCCCATATCAGGATTCAAACCTGAAAATTCCTGATATTTAATAAAAGAAGATAATCCCATAATCGGAATATTCAAAATAATAAAAATGGCAAATATCATTCAATCGTCATAATAGACGCAAGAAAATTGCAGGAATATAATATATAAAGAAATATATTTCCTTATATTAAAAACGCTAAAAAGGAAGCTATCGAATATTTGAAAATATAAATAATAAATAAATGTAAATTATAGGTTAAAACATTTATAACAAAACATTTAATACAAATCAAGGTTAAAAACAAGTGCAAGTTCACAGGTGGCGAATTACAGACGTGAAATCGCTGTTCCTGTTTACAACATGTACAATCGAGTTAATGTACAATCGCCGACGAAGCACGGGGATTACTTCTTTGGTTTCTTCGGGGGTTCGAGGCCGCTATCGTATTCGGAGGTGTTAAGCATTCTGACTCTCTTCAACAACCCCGCTCTTTTCTCGTCGCCGTCTCCGATCCTCTGCTTCTTCTGCGGCACCCCATCAGATCTGGAAGCGAGAGTAGCCGCACTTTAATTCTCACATTAGGACTAACCCGCAATTTTCGATAATTCGACGTAAACGACATGTGGTGAGGACAGAGCGCGGTAATCGGAAATTGAGGCAAAAAAAAAATTGAAGAAAAAAGAAAACAGGACGCGCGCGCGCATCAAAACGCGACGATACACCCCGCGGACGAACGGAGGTGGGCTTCCACCAACTGCCGTACCAAATTTCATGTCCGCCACTACGTTTTTGTCCACCGCTGAGAGTCACGCACGAAATGCGCGTTATCATGTTTTATGGTCTGTAATAGCAATTCCCGTTTAATCGATAATTCATATATAAGTTTCGCTATTAATTTCGTAGTAGTAATCGACATATTTTTTAAGTAAATAGAATTGTATTTAAAATAATAAACATAATATATATATAATACGAATAAAAAAAAAGAGATGAAAAAATATTATTCAAAATTATCACATTATCCATATGATAAAAAAAATATATATATATATAAACAGTGAAACTTAAATAAAGTAATTTAAACAATTTAGTTCGACTAATTCATGTAAAGCTGTTTCTGAAATTAGATAAATAGTAGGTATTCGATTAAATGCTATAAATGAAAAATAAGAAAAAATATAAATCTATAACACTGACTGTATTCTATCTGTCCAAGTCGCAGAATAACACTTCCAGCTGCAAAGTATCGAAACTATGAAAATTTTCGTCGATCTTACAGAGGTCCTGTAGTAGAGTGTAAGGAGGACGATGTGAAACTGCATCGAGCACACACATGCATGGGCAAACGCACTTGTGCTAAGACACGCACACAAACATATAGGTAATCGCACCCACAGAGGCGTACACCATAGTCGTCTCTCGATCCATTGGACCGTCAGCTCAGTGCCCGCCTTTCACCCATTAAAACTGACTCGTTCTCTCCCCGTGCGGAGGGCACCAGTCGGTTGCCCGTCGTGCTCACCCAAAGCACGCCCATTCAAATCGCATTAAACACGTTAATGCGTAATGCCGGTCTCGGGGAAAAAGATTCGCCGCGTAACGCGAAAAAAAGGGCACATAGATGAGACGGTGTAAAAGGGAAGAGAAAGAAACAGAGAGAGAGAGAGAGAGAGAGAGAGAGAGAGAGAGA
>NW_017306160.1:686819-687088 GCF_001594115.1 Trachymyrmex septentrionalis
CGTGAATATGGCAGCGCAGGCAAATGATCGCTGGAGAACACAGGAATTATAAAGCTCGGTAAAAACGCGAAAGGTACTCGCGTGATGTAGACGACGTGATACATGAAGTAGAAGGGACGTTGGCGTAGAAATTACGAAGTACCAGCGCCTGTGGTAGTTGGACTTGGCTCGTTTGCGACCGTGAAAAGAAAGAGCAATAGACTAAGTGTGTTGTATGTATGTACACACACACACACACACACACAACACACACACACACACAACACACA
>NW_017306160.1:687171-701230 GCF_001594115.1 Trachymyrmex septentrionalis
CACACACACACACACACACACACACACACATGTATATAAACCAAAGACATTGCAAAAGCAACAGATGTAAAATACTTTAGTTATAGACTAATACTTAGATAAGACTAGATATTCGTAACTAGTTGCACTCTACAAATTCAAATTTGAAATGAAAAATAGGAAAATTGTAGTAAAATATATCCCGTATATATGTATTTATATGGTATTAGAAATTATGTTCAGTAAAAAGCATTGAAAGTAGAATAATGCATGAATGGAGGGCGAGAAACGTTCGTGTAAAAAAGAATCAGGGCACGCAAGGGGGCGGGGGGGCACACGCGAGCGGGGAAGAAGTACGCGAACGGGTAGGTAGGTGACAGTTTCAGAATTTCGAGAACACGAGCGAGACGAAACAACGCGACGGAGGGGCAAAGAGAGGAGGAGGGAGGCTCGTGCTCGTCCCGTGGTTTCCGTAAATGGCGCAGCCACGACCGGAAGTGGCGGTCGCATCAGTCTGTTTAATAGCCGTATTGTATAATTATGAACAATGGAGAGATAGAGAGAGATAGATGGGGAGGAGAGACGGAGAGAAGCCTGGAGAAGGGCAGAAGCCAGCAGAGTGTCATGTGAAATGCACACCGCATGAAGGTAGAGCGTGAGGTAGAGAGAGAAAGAGAAAGGCAGCAGCAACGAGGGAAGGAATGAGATACGTTTGTCTCGCGAGCGAGCGAGAGGTCCGCGAGTTAGATGGAGTGAGATGGAAGGAACGCGGCCCGGGGGAGAGAACGGGGACCGCAACGGGGACGAACACGACGAGAGCCGTATGGCTTATGGTTGCCAGCCACCGTAGAACACGTCCGCCCGTTCGTCGTACATGACGGATGACACAGAGCGACAGTTTTGATGCGTTTCCAACCTCTCCAGGAGCCGAGCCTATCCCGCCGCACATACAGGCGTGTACGTGCCCTACGCCTATATGCGCGCGAGGGTGGGTGGCGGCGAGAGGGAGGAGGAGGGCTAGTGGATGTGCGTCGCGGTTAACACGCCAAGCCACGCGTGAATCCGTCATTAATACCGTCACTCCGGAGACGATGGGCTTCGCGATCGCGCGGCTGAAACATCAGCTGAGCGGATCAACAGCCGGACCATTCGTGACGTCCTCTCCCAAAATGGCAGCATATTGTCTGTCGCAACTGTGCGTGACGCGGAGTGTGCGCTTCCCGAAATCATGCCCATACGCGACGCCTCGATAGGGACAGACGGGACTTTGAGAATGGATCGCTTAACTCGATGATTTTCATACATTCCTAGTCTCAAGATTAATCCGGACGACAGCTCCTACGTGAAACATATTCACGTCTCGCGAGTGAAAAAAAAAGGAAAGGTAGGAAATCCTGATACTTACGGCTTGCTCGATAGACGGTTATTGTGCCTGGGTTTCGAAATTTCTTTCTCGTGCAGCTTCTTGCCGATTCCGCCGATTCGTTGCGGCGGATCCCTCAACGCGAAACTCTTGGCATAGTGACCCAAATGAAGCACCTTTCGATTGAATATCTCGCGCATATCGCGCGGATAACTTGAATAGAAACGCATCCAGGAGACGTAGGCTACGGAAAAGAAAGATTTTCAATGTAAAATAAAACAATTATCTTTCCACCTACCCATTGTTCTCAATTGCAGATATACACGTGTATATGCAGTCAGATTATTTGCAGACACGTACGATAAAAAGTACGATAAAAAAATGTGTGTACCACAATTGTTATTGTTAAATGCGATAATTGAAGGGCTTCCTAGAAGAACGTTACATCTAACATTTTTTGCATGCGATGCTTTTCCAAGTAACGTTTTTCCATTACTTTTCATAATAATGATAATTACAACGTTTTTCCAGGGAGTCTGTCAATTGGAGAAATCATAGATATAATAAGTATAGGGTATAGATTGCATATCTTGGTCTTAGCTGTTGCGTTAGAAAGAATTGAACATATCAGCGTTTCTCTTCAACTTAATACTTTAGAGAGAAAGAACGAAAGAGTGATATACTTCAAGCCACTTCTCTCTTTCTAAACCGAGAGTGACAACTTCGTAGGAACGCGTAGTACATTTTTATTGCATATTTCTATGGGAGAAATAAATATGTATTGCGTTCAAATTAATCGCAAGTTTTGGTACTGTCATAACGAACTATTAAAAAAAAATGTGCGTTGCAATTAATAGTATAAAACATTAAATTCGTGTAGTCTCTCAAGATACAAGGAGTACGTGTAAAATGCGGATAAAATCGAGAAATGTCGCGTCAAGTACACTTATCTCGTCTACGTTTAAGAGGTCACGTGCAACTCTCGGATGTAATGATCAGTTACATGTAGTGCGCCCTTATTAATCGCAGTTCCATTAGGTGGTTCCACGGGGGTTGGACTGCGCGATTCCGTGGGGTGTGTGCGCGCCCCGTGGCGGGCTATTAAGAGGCATTAACGGTGAGGAGGGGGTAGTCGAGTCAAGTGCTGCAGCTAATAGTCACCCTCGCGTCCCTTCTTAACGTCTCTTGCTTGTGCGCACGGGTGAGAAACCCGGGGGATCTGTGGTTCTAAGAGAACTCGACATATGCACACCGTTGGCGTTCCGTGTGAAAAATCTCTCGATAGAGAGGATAAATTCGGCCTCCGGTTGTTCATACCGAGCGTCACAAATTGCTTAAACTTTCTGTATTTTAGCAGCGAAGATCTTTCGCGTAAGATTATTACACTACGGGTGCGATCTGTTTAACTCTACAAAAATGCTTCGAAGTATTTAAATAAACAAGATCAGAAGGAAAAAATTTTATTAATTAATCCAAAAGAATGTTTCAAAGCGTTTATAACATTAAGTAGACTGTAGTCTATAATGTCTATATAAATGGGGTTATAACAAGAATAGGATGGAATAAGATACGAAACAGGGGAAAAATATCTCGTGTTTTTTAATCGTCGGTTTTCAAATCAATTTTAAATACGCTATCGTATTTTTGCGTATAGATGTGGCATCTATTTTTTTTTTTTAATATATAATGAACACGTTTACATATGGCCAAATAGATTTAGTTACACGTTCCACTTGAAATGGAAATTTCATCTGTAAGTATCTCTAATTTTTATAATTTCTTTCGCGATAGGACTGATGTCTCAACGTTTTCCGTCCTGATTTCCGTCTGCTTCCAATCTCGGCACCTCCCTTCTGCGCATAAGAAACACTGCTGGAGTCTTTCTTGTGGCTTGGTGTCAGCGTTGAAAAGGGAGAAATGTTTTTCTCCATTTAGCACATAAATCACACGTGGGGGCGGTGTCTAACTGAGAAGCCAGAGTGGCGGGAAGAACGGGGATGTAAGAGTGGGGTAGCATTGTTCCTAAGTGATGTAACTGCGTCTTATTGTATTTGTATCCTGTATCGCATTGTTAAGAGTCTCTCGCCACAAAGCGTAAGTGGTTTTGGCGGAAGTCACATTCAGTGGTTGGATTGTGTCGGCCACCCTCTGTGAAAGGCGCGCGAACGATATACAGCGAATTCGATCTAACTCGCGACGAGTGCGTGAGATTAGCTCAGCATCGTCACAATATTGTCGTGACAATAATTAGAAAAAATTTATATAAAAATATATAAATTTTTTTTTTATACAAGTGCTTATAAAATCTCGATTGTAAACTGATGAAAAATAGGATACAGACAAATTCATAGCCATCTGAAATCTGCACGAGTATCAAATATATCAAGTATATGAATTTACGTATATTATTATCTTGAGTTTAAATCAAGTAAGTCATTTAATCGAAACAAGATCAAATCTACAAGATCTAATTATTATCTGTTACGCTATTTCCGCTAAGTTATAATATTAATAGAAAATATTTCTAGAGAATTATGACGAATGGAATATAGCCGACCGACACGAGACTCAAATCGTATATATGGGATATAGGAGTGAGGGATGAATCTCTCAGGTTAGTGGCAAGGGTCGCAGCTTGGGGGTTGTTCTATAGAGCTGTACTTGCTATTGAAGGCTGTTCGGCTCTATTGGGGTGATAATATTACGAATTAGCGAGATTTCCACTTCTCTGCTCGTCGACCGGTCTTCGCTTCAGTTGCGAATTAAATAAATTTCGGAATTGTCGCGACGAACGCAGAATGTGTTCACGTGCCGCGCTATTTTCTATTGTGCTTCTGTTGTACGAACTTTTTTACGATCTTAATTCCTATACTTGCCTTGTATTACGTCTGATATACCACGCTGATTTAAGTACAGCTGACTTTTTTCCAGCTTAATTGTATAAAATGTAAAATAGCTGATATTAAATGCATGATTACATAAAATAGCAATAAAATTGCAAATAAAAAGAAATATTGGAATATCTGAAAATAATTCTTATTTGTAATAAAGTGTGTAAAAAAAATCTATAAAAAATATATAATCAATACTAGCAAATGCAGACAATATGTTATTATTTATGAGATAAACAAAAATATTTCGCAGTGAAAATATTTTTCAATATTATTGTCGTCTTTGTTACAAGAGATTTCCCCAAACATTTCGAATTATTTTCGTCGCTATGAGCATATATTAGAACAAACGAATGACAGACAATAAACGCAAATGGTTTCAGTAGATATATCGAAAGATGTTAACTAATTTGTTATCCACTTCCTGCTTTCCTCTCATTCGCTCCCTCGGTTTCCATGCGAAAAGTGCAATACCGAGGTCACGAACGGCGGCAGCAATTAATCTATCAATCACTCAGTACGTGCGGAGGAACGGTCAAGTGGTTAGCTGTGTAACGTCACTCAAATCTGGGGCGGCTAAGCGCTCAAAAACCGTGGCTAACCTTCGTGTAAAGCCTTGGCTGATGCGGGATAATTTCGAAGCTTGAAAACCTCTTAAAAAGATTAATGGTCCCGAATTTCCTTTTTGGAAATGTTCGTCGATTGTGCGGTTATGGCAATTGACGTAACGCCAGTCGTTAATGCACTTTCGTAAAAGTAATCTTCGTAAGATAAGCAAAATTCGTTTATACATGTCACTATTAGTGCCTCACGAGCAAAAATTTGCTAAAGCTTTTCATGTTTGATAACAGAAAATTTAAAATTAAGTACATATTCGTATTTATAAGCGATAAAGTTTACCTTCCGCTGAATAAATAAGCTGAATAATCAAGAAGAAGGTTTAAGGAAGCAACAAGTTAACTGGCGATATTTATATGGAAAAGCAAATAGATTTGCGGGGAAAAAAAAAAATCATCGTGAATGTGAAGAGGGCTAATGTCTTCACTTCACGAGTATTAGACCGGGTATAATGGATTTATTATTGCAGCAAATAAATTCTTCTCCATGACGACCCTAATAGAGTAACCATAGCATAGCAAACAGGATCATCCCTCCTCGTTCGTAGACTATGTAAATATCCAAGTGGCGAACGAGGCAAATGTGAAGGGAGACGGAATAAGAGCCCCATAACGCGTACGCGTAGGGGTTGCTTTATATGCGAGTGGGGTGCTCGCTGGAATTGGCTTAGTCTACCCTGAAAGTCAGCTCGCTTTCGTTACAATCCAACTGCGTCAAAGTAGATGTTCACTCATCCTTCGCAACTCCTCATCAACACTTTGCCTCTCATGAAAGCAAAGATTTAAGCTTTTATTGTACGCGCACTTTTAAAATATATGTAGAAATATATATGTTAATAATTAGAAAAGGATTATATAATTATTTATTTTAACACAACAAATGCCTTGCTATCGTATCATTCAGTTGATGCTATAGTACCAAATTCATACACGGAAGCAACGATTATGCTGAAATATCTAATTAGATACAGATCTGAAAATAGTTTTGTTTGAACCGTCAAAATAATTATGGACATTTACTGATTGTTACAATTGTTACAATTGTTTGTCATCAATGTTTAAACATTCCACATATTTATTTTGATGTTTCAACAAAATTATTTTCAGATCTGTATCTAGCTAAATTTTTAGATACTTTGATTCTTTCCCGAGGCAACATATCTGATTAAAAATCTTAAATGATTATTAACTTTATAAAATCAAAGAAAAAATATATACTTTTATTACGTAGCGCGAATCGTAAAATATTGCACTTACCTTTACACGCTTTCGCGCCAAGTCGCCGATTCTCCAGTACTAAATCTTCAAAATCGTTTTGAAGGGCGACAGCCGCTGCCTGCACGGAGTTGTGCTTGGAAAGAGGTCCCAGCAGCTTATCCAGGACATCGTTCATGTCCTGCTGCTTGATTCTGATGCGCCTCGACTCGAGCATCCGTACGAATTCGATTTCCGAGGGCGTTAGGAAGATTGTCGCCGTGCCGGAACAACCAGCGCGCGCGGTTCTACCGATTCGATGAACGTAGTCTCTAGCCGAAATTGGACCGGTATACTGAACAACACAGTCTACTTTCGGCATATCTAATCCTCGAGCTGCGACATCCTGGACAATTGAAAAGAAAAAAAATATTTTTTCTTACATACTCTGGACTTAATTGGCAATCTGCCACGTCAAATGTTTTCCAAAGAGCCTGTATTGAACATAAGTATAAAAAAAAAAAAAAATCTAAATCTGCTGTTTAACAAATAATATATTGTAATTGTTCATAAGTTACATCACGCGTGTATTCTAAAAAAAAAAAAAAGGTGTAGTTTCAGATCTTTTCTAGATCGAAGTACGAAAGCACCTCGAATGTGATATTGAACAATTCGAATGAGAACCAGAACCTTGTCATTTCCCTTGCAATTTGTCCGGGACAATGTTCTCGGTAGTTATCGCTCCCCGACTCTACGAGAAGTGGCTCGTTCCACGAACAAGAGCGGCAACGGCGAGTCTGCGACCTGCTGGTACAAATGTCTTACAAACCGCGGCGATTTCTCGTTTTGTGGCGACGTGAATGCACACGGCTGGCAGCGGAGCGCCCGCTGCGAGACCCCAACGGCGAACGTTTGAGCACGGCCCTGATTTCGACGTTCGGCTAGTCGATGATTTACCGCGGCGAAGGCCTCACCGGGTCTCTCCGCTTGACGGGCCCCGAGGACTAATCCCAGACCATCGGTAGGGGGCGTCGTGGCACCCCGGAATTCTTTCGCGGCACGATACGGACGTGCATCCGTGTATTCTTATTACATCTTTTCCTGCTATTAATTCAACATACGTCGACGACGGCGCGATCCGGGCGCCAGCGTGAAGGAGTACGAGAAAGGAACCCCCAACCAATCGAAATAAATGTCGATCGGATCGAATCTCTTGAGCTCGTCCCGTGATTCCGTTACATTTTATCGCTTGGTGAATATCGATAAAACAATTTCTATTTATTTCGTGCGATTAAAAATATCAATGGGGAAAAAAAGAGAAGACTGAATGAGAGGAAAAATCGATACCTGTAATATTGGAATTTTATACAGCATTACGTTCGTGCATGAAGAAAGAATGGTTGTGTTGAAATATCTAAAAATTTAACGTATATAGACGTAGATCTGAAAATAATTTTGTGAGATAATCGGCATAACTGTAGAACGAAGAGTTGCTACAAAAAAAAGTTTTAATATTCCAGCAACTGGTTTGAGCATCCTACATAATTATTTTGATTTTATCCAAACAAAATTATTTTTAAATCTATAT
Source organism: Trachymyrmex septentrionalis (assembly GCF_001594115.1). Classification (NCBI taxonomy): domain Eukaryota; kingdom Metazoa; phylum Arthropoda; class Insecta; order Hymenoptera; family Formicidae; genus Trachymyrmex; species Trachymyrmex septentrionalis. The sequence continues at coordinate 694,804 of NW_017306160.1, forward strand.
TTATATAATTAAATCGTAAAATATTTTACGAAAATCATCCTTTTCGCGCAAAACTACAAAGTGTTACAAAAACACATTAATGATTTATCTACATAATTTTCACGAATAGTTACAGAATGTCTATTATATATAAAAAAAATAATAATAATAAAAATTAGTCGAGCTTTTAATGTTTAACATTAACTAATTAATGATATTATCATGGTTTAAGTTATCACTTAAAGCTGATTTTGCCAAAGAATATTTCTCTAAAATTTAACGTAAGCCTGTAATTATGTGTACAGTACTCATAAACATTTTTTTCAACACATTAAAACGCTACAAGCGCACGATACCTGCCACCGGTTTCAACACACGTAAAGAGAGCGACACGCTGAAGAGCGATCGATGGCGGCGATTAAGACAAACGATCGTTTAAGAAAGGGACCGGGGATCGTAGGCCGCGGGATCGAGAACGGATCGCCCGTTCAAAACATCTCACTCGGGCCATAGATCACACCGTGGATCCGGATCCACCACCGCTGAGAGCCGCGGAATATTCCGGCCGCGGGTGCCCTCGAGGCTTTTCAACGTGGAAATTAATAACGCGGCCGTAAAACCTGCGTAGTAGCGACGCCGTAAAACGTGGGCGGTTGCCATCGCACATTCCGTGGGTCAACATTAAGGAGTTAAATATGCCCGATGTCTCTCTAAGTACACAATAAATTATTCCATTTTCTTCCTTCTCCCTCTTGTGCTTGCTCCAACGTTAGCAATTATGTCAATATGTTCGCGCAACTGGGATTCATTGGTTTAATAACACGTAAACTCGTGGTATGCTCTTAGCAGCGTAATTATTCACGTATTTTTAATATTTTTGATTTTTTACATTTTAATAAACGGTAAATCTACTTGTTTTTAGGATTAAATGCAATCAAATATTTAAAATCAACGAAAATAAATGTAGTAAATTTGGAATTGATTAAATTCGGTTTTTCAAAATGTTAAAATTAAAAATGATACATTATACCTTGCAGGATAATCCTATACTAACATAAACACAATAAAATATAAAAATAAAATATATAAATATTCTTTATACTTTATAATCAAGAATCGTGAATTAAAGATTATTTAATCTATATTAACGTAACGCAACTAAACAAAAATATGTAAAAAATAATGTTATAAATGTAATAAATATTATAACATAATTTAAGAAAATTAGTTTCTTACTAGAATAATTAAAACGTTAGATATATATAAATTAATCAATGTTTATATTGCCATAAAATGTTGAGAATTTTTAATAATGAGGTAACATTATATATTTGCATGCTTCTAAAGAAGTACAAAATATATTCGATCATAATTTTAGTCTTTCTACATATTAATTGCCTCACTTCATTACAGTAAGTATATTCACACGAGTAATTTCTTTATTCAAAGTTGTTTTGTCAGAGAAATTATAGCATATGCGAAATCACTCCCAGAGTGAATAAAACTGTGAGAAAAGAAAGCTATAAAGTATAACGAATGAATGTCCGTTATATTCAGAATCAATTTTGTAGATTTTGATCTTGTTGTTCTTTTTTATAGGGCGATTCGTGATACGCGCAATTCGAAAGAATGGGTCGTTAATTAATCGTAAAGTATACAGCTTAACGAGGACCTGCGACGAGACTTCGAAATTTTCGAATCGAACATCGACTTCACAAGAAATTGCCTGATGGAAAAGAATTAATTTTCACGATGCGTAAGTTGTCATTCGTTTGCGTGACGCCGATCGTGAAGTTTACAATTTGCAAATCCTGCCGCGATTTAATATATTTTTTTTTCTTTCTTTTGCACGCGTTCTTCCGATATCTGCGATACTTTCAGACACGTGAAAGTGCCATAACAGTATTTCATGTTAAAATCTAAATTGGTCGATGAAGAAATGAGACCCACTGTGTCGTTTTATTTTCGACAGTCTATGCCCCGCGTCTAATGACGAAATTGATCGCTTTCACCGGTAATTACGGCAGTTAAAGCAGTCACCGAGAGTTCAATGTGAATCAGAAAGTTGTTCTGTTATTCGACATCAGATTAATTCGGCCAATGTAATACAAATGTAATTAGCAGCGGGGAGAAAGAAAGTTATCCGTTACTTCGCAAACATTATCGCGTCATGATTAATTATGCTGTTCGCGGAATGCAATTAGTGGAACAGACACTTCTGTGATCTATCACAAATAGGTAAATATTTTGCGTTTACTATTCGATTCGAATAAGAAATATCTTTAAAGATTTTATTGGAGAGTCCCGCGGTTTGGGTCTCACAGAAGATTAGTAATTATTAGTAATTAATAAAAAAAAAATAATAAGAAAAAATTGTTATTGCAAAGTTTGGACTTCTATAAACAATTGTTCGGTGAAGTAAAGAAAGCTCCGATACGGAGAACAGACAAATGATAGTAATTATACTCATTACGAAGGTTTCATGCGTCTGCATAATTTTTAACCTCCGAACACAGCGTGGGTCCAGAGGTATTAAATTCCCTCTTGAAAGAATAAGCCACGATGTAATTTACAGCTCAGGGAGTGCCGACAGATATTCTTGGCTTTTCTTTCGTTGTTATTCTTTCGTCGCTATTCTCTCTTAATTTTTCAACGCTCCCATCTCTCTTATACGCTTTTATTTTTATTTATATAATAATTAATTTTTTTTAAGTATATATATATATATATATTGGCTCCAAGTAAAACATCTTATGACGTGCAATGTATATTTAAGAGTAAATAAATAAAGAAATTTAAATATTTATAATGTGCAAAAGAATAAAAACTTAATGTCCACAATATATTCGTAAACATTTCAAATATTTTATGCTATTATCGATAAAATGTACGACTTACTGTGCACAATAGTACTCCACTTTTCGCTTGGCTGAAAGTTTTGAAGACTTCTGTCCTTTCCTTCTGTGTCATATTACCGTGTAGTTTAAAGAATTCTACATCAACCATCGGATCGGAGTCTTCGTCATCATCGTCTATTGGTTTCGTAAGAATAGAAGATAAAATTTCGGTATGATAATCTACCATATCTTGTGTAGCCATAAAAATCAGTATTTTATGCTGTCCAGGAGTCTATAGAAAAAAAAAAAATGGAAAATGCTACTTGCCCACTAATCGTAAATCAACGCAACAATGCTATAGTATTGATAACATGGAGATTTTCTTACTTGACATCTCCCGGCAATGTAAGCGCTTAAAGTGACTATTCTTAATTTGGGCGGAGTGACTATGTAACTCTGAATTACACTTTGCGGAACTATTAGGTCTTCATTAATCGTACTAGTATCTCCCCCGATCACTTCTAAATTTTTTTTAGCTGCGTCAACGAAGATTGGATCCTGCATCGTGAGACCCGCTAATTTTTCAACAGCTTGTGTCAAAGTTGCAGACAATAAAATTGTCTGCCTTCTCCATTGATTTTCATAATCTTGCTTGACATTTTGAATACTTTCTATTGTCAAATCAGATTTTTCATTTACACCGAAACTCTTTGTATCTTTTTTCCTTTTTTTTGATAGAAAGATATTATTAGCGGTATGATCACTATCGCCATCGTCGCTTGAATGATATATTTGTTTCTTTTTACTACTATCAGTATTATTTTCTTCTGTTTTGAACTTCATATTATCTTCCTTTAAAGTTTCTTCAATTTCTCCATCCGTAAATATTTTCTTACTATTTTGTCTAAATATTTTCATAGCGTTGTATTCTTTTTCATCGTTAGAGCATGATACTTTCAAAGCACTTACTATCCTAAATTGCAAAAAAAAAACGTATTATTGTAACTATTTAAACGTTATAATTATATTCACGTTATTATTTATACTTTCTTATTATTAACATATTAAATAACAATTGCATTAATTTACATACAAAATTAATATGCTGTCCTTTTGCAAAATAAAAAAATATGAAACCTACCCAGAAATGTCCATTTCGTATCCCATATCAAGCATTCTGTCAGCTTCATCTAACACGAAATATCTAACATCATTTAATCTCAACGCTTTTGTGTGTTTTATGTGATCTAATAATCTACCAGGAGTAGATATTAATATATTACATCCCTTACGTAACCGAGCTTTTTCCGCTTTTCTCTTTTCCCCGCCAATTATGTAACTTGGTACGATCCACACAAAAGGCTAAAATTATTTAAAATGTAATTTTGGTATGTCTAATAAATGCTAATGTTTGCAAAATTTATTCATCTAGCTTACTTTAACCAATTTTATAAAGCACTCATACGTTTGCAAGGCCAATTCTCTTGTTGGAACAACTACAAGAGCCGATAAACCACTATTTCTATTAAGTTCAGGTCTAATTTTGTGTAACAGTTCAACAATGGGTAAAGCATACGCTAATGTTTTTCCAGATCCTGTCTGAGATCTTATTAAAATATCCTTATTTGAGAATATTTGAGGGATTGCTTTTTGTTGAACAGTTGTCATTTTAGTTATACCCATATTTTGCTCTAAATTTGATATCTGTGAAAAAAATTATAAATTGTTATTTTGCTGCAAATATTTTCATTGCAAATGTTAGCTATCATAAATACTAACCATATATGGATGAATATTGAGATCTGCGAAAGTAATCTCTGTAAAAACTGATTCATTTACAGGTTTTACAAATCGCTGGCCTATAGTTGGTACGTCGGGATTATTACCAAATAAAGAGGACATTTTTCCACTAGCTCTGTGCATTAATTTTGGAGTTTCATCTGATTCTTTGTTGTTATTTACAATTTTCTTTTTCTTTCTTTTTTCTTTCTTTTTATTCAAGATATCTGTCTGCTTTGCATTTGTTAAAACAGGTGATTCTTTATATTTCTTATCTGATTTAAAATTATCTTTAGAAATGCCATGTTTTTGTATTAAATTTGGAGTATCTAATTTATTTTGATTTTTCAATTGATTTGAAAATATATCAGAAAGTGATCTCTTCGATTCACTTGTTGAATTATCTCTCTTTTTTGCTAACAATGTTCTACCAACATTTTCTTTTGTTGTTTTTGTAAAAGATACAATTAATTCATTTGTGGAATCAGAGTTTGCAGTAGAAAGAATCTTATCAGATTGTAAAACTGGTGATTCATTAATTACTTTACATGTCTTGACTAATTTAAAATTATTTTTAAGAATGTTATGTTTTTTAGTCGAATTTAATAAATCTGTTTCATTCTGATTTTTTAACTGACTCGAAAATGTAGTAGAAAATAATCTCTTCGATTGATTTTTAATCTTTGATTTATCTCTCCTTTTCGGCAATGGTGTTCTATCAGTATGTTCTTTTGTTGCATTTGTAAAAGATACAATTGATTCATTTATGGAATCAAAGTTCACAGTAGAAGAAATCTTATCAGAGTTTACATTCTTTTTGCTTATTACATTAGACTGTTCAATTCTTTTTGACTTTGCAGCTTTCGCTGTTAGGTCTTTATCTTGAGATGGAATTTGAGGATGCAGTACGTTTCGACAGACAGAGTCTGCTTCTTTCAACTTTTTAGCAAAGATAGCTGATAATGACTTCTGTTTTATTCTTTTCTTGTACCCTGTTTCCTGCATATCCATGGTTTTTCTTGATTCTTTGCTATTTAGTATTGCATCTTTATGGAAAGACTGATTCTTTGACTTTTTAATTGAGGATTTGAAAGACTTGGTTCTTCTCAGTGTATTCTAAATACAAACATTTATATTTTACGTTATGCATCAATCTCTTTCTTACGTTTTCAGTTTTCTACACGCAATTAAATAAAATCTGTGCAAATTCTTCGCACATATGCAATGCGTTTATAGACCTTTCCTAACCTATAATCTAACCATAACCAAGCACCTACCTTTTTCGTTCTAACAGCTGGACCCGCCGTTACATTTAAACAGATGTCCATGTCTTGAATTGTTATTAGTACGTTTGTTTGTCACAAATCACTTTTTTCTTAAGTATACAAGCGCGGAAAAATAAAGTACGCATAAAGTCATAAAAACATCTACCATGCCGTAGAAAGAACATGTGGCAAACTGCGCGAATGTTGGCGCATGCGCGCATCTCAGAGCGGAGCAGAGATTACAGTAGGTCTGATCTTTTTAGTTAAAATTCTTGCACGGCTCATCTTTCTTCCTTTTCTCTTCACATTGGAGAGAGAAAGAGAAAAGATGAACCGTGGCAAGAAGTTCAACTAAAAAGAACAGGCCTAGTGTTTTCGAAATTATAATGTTTATATGAAATTCATATATATTTTTTTTACCAAAATTAAAATATTAATTATTAATTGTATAATACTATATTAATATATATTTGTAATATACATTTGTATTTTGTGGAACTGCACAACTTACGGTTATGCTTAATACAGAATATATTATTTTATAAAATAATTATATACTTTTTAAAT
>NW_017306160.1:701359-713815 GCF_001594115.1 Trachymyrmex septentrionalis
ATAAATAAATTATATATATGGAAAATATTATTTAAATTCTTAAATTTACGAGATTTTTATTTTTAAATAAATGTATATAAATTTAATTTAAAGTCAATATAAACGTATAAATTTACTATTAATTTACATATTTTTCAGACTAAAGTCTACTATTTATTGTTAAAGTAATTTATATATATACAATGTACGTTTTTATATTTTTTTCTGGAAATAAAAATCATGTAAATTTCGGACTTCAATACTTTTTTTTCTAAACATATAGAATTTTTATAATGTAATTAAAACGATTAGTCAAAATTTAGTCTTTATAACTGAAAATAAAGTGCACGCGTGTGTATATATAGTATACACAATCGAAACTTACATTTTGATAAAGTGTACTTTAATATATAATTTTGAAGTATAATTTCCTTTGGATAAATTCTTCACAATTTCTTTGGGATAATTCTATTGAGAAACATATGATAAAACGCTGATGTGTTTGATTATCATGATTACAATGATGGATGTATCAATGATACGTTTCTTCCAGTTTGTAATAGCTGAGACAACATTATTGCTACGACAGTCGAACAATACGGAACGATTCTAACGATTCTGTTCCTCGTGACGCCTGCTCAAATCAGGCTCTTGTCTGACAATCATCACGTTATTCGATGGACGAAACAGCGTTAATTATTCCTGTTAATTATAACGACAATTGTTATCGGGGTCTCGCTCGCGCGGTATAACCGTGAGAGAGATTAATTTTGGAGATTGTCGCTTTAAATGTGTATTTACCTCCGTCCATGTATGTTTACACTTTTTACAACGTGCAAGTGTTGTCTGACAAGGTAACACGAAAAGTGACGCCCGCGCCGTAAGATCCGGCTCCATTTTGTATCCGCGAGGCAAAGCGATCACACGAATAATTTTTTCGTCATGATGCGTTGCATCGGCGTGTCGTTTGCGGCGAGGATGATCGGAGCATATACGATGGTAAGTTCAAGATTTCATGTGTTCAACTCCTCATATTCTTTTCATACATTCGTATAATACAGCGTTATCTAATTCACGTATTACCTATAACTAGATTCTAATATCGAATGCAATCGTATCGAAGAAAAGAAATGTGATATCGGAAAACGTGAATGTTTACAATAATTATTGTCACATTGTTATAACAATTACACATCAAGAATATGTCCAATGTGGAATATAAAACCTGCTTCATTCTCCTTTGATGTAAGCACACACATAATGTTTCCGGTGCCGAGATAATAGATGATTATTTTATTGAATTCAAAATCAAATTAATTAATCATACTTTCTACGTCATTCTAAGTCTAAAATTTAGATGCGTTTTAAGGGAAATTTTCTGTATTACTTTTACGTTAGAGATATTTTTATTCGTAGTAAAGCAACTATTTCATTTAAAAAAATAAGCAAAATACGATAATACAAGAGTAACTCCTAAACAGTCGTTCAAATATTTTTGTACAAAGATATACCGTTTTGAAAATTTATACCAATCATTATGTTAATACATATATTTTTATATTTATTTGTAAATCATTCATCTTTTCGTGTATTTATTCTTTTTTCAGTCCATTTCGATTTTATTAATAAACGTGTTGGTAAGCAAGTTTTTTTCAAGAGATAGCGATGATGATTTTTTCGAATCTACCAAGGCTTGGGCTATACTAGGATTAAATTGGATGCAAGCAATGCAGAAGTACGTAGTGGGGAAGAAAAAAGGTAAGACTTAACATGCTTATTATTAAATACGCGAATTGCTTCCACAAACTGAATAACGTAACGTTGTACATTTTAGCGGAAAGTGCCTTGATATGTTTTCTCATATATGCCGTCTTGTTTCTGTCAGCGAGTATATTCCTCACTATAGGATCGCTATCGGTGAGTGTTCGAAAGAAAATTGAATAGTTTTTTCTGCTCGAAAACTAATCGATTTTAAGTTAACCAAAGCTGTTTAATTTATGATTACACGAAGGAAGATTATTCAACTAGTTTGTGAGATAACTTTGCTATACAGTTTATTTTTTGTCTTTATAGTAATTTTGAATTTATTTATGTCTAAATTAATTTTGAAAATTATTTAAATTCCGATAAGTATTCCGAGAAATTTTACAAACCTTTTAATTTCTTTCTTCGTAAAATATTTAGTAGCAAATTATTTTTTACAATACTCTGTTCTTCGTAAGCGAAGTATACGATTTTCATTGTTTTCTTACGATAAAGGTCGTAGCGATATCGCCGATCGAATACAAATTCGTCAAACATTCTTTATCCGCGAGATGTATTTTGGGCACGTAACAGCCTTGTCTCAACTCGCTAACGACCACGCTAACTTCCGCGTACGTTCACAGAAGAGACATACGGCCGCCGTGCCTTGGATGTATTTACAAATGGGTAGCGTAATAGATCAGACTGTGTCGCTGTGCAATCATATGATATATGATCAACGAACTACCTTATATTTTTGGTATACTACGACATGCAGTCTCTATTTGAGTAAGTATTCTAACCTTTTTTTATGATTTAATGTAAATATTGTATTTTGAAAACTGAATTCTGAATACATATATCTATATCCCGAATATTACCTTTGAAATGAAGTCTATTGATTAAACACAAACAAACGCTATTAATCTAATTTGTTCTTAAAATAAAAGTTTGAAAATTATTTGATAATATAAATAGATCGAAAAGATATATTTTTATGAATCACTATCAAAGCAAACTTTACTCTAAAAGAAATCTTAACGAAAGTATTTAATGAAAGAAATATCCATTTAGGGTTATGAATGATGTTTAATGATCTATTATTAAACCTGTCGTAAAAATATATTGATTTTCCTAAACTAAAAAAAATATGACATATTTTATACAAAGATGATTGACAATAATTACAGTGTTGAGTGTGTATTTCTGGATGGTCGTGGAAGCAGCCCGAAATCAATGGTACAACGAGCAAGATAGAGATGCGAATTATGAATCGTTCGTGTTAAATACTGTATCAACGTCCACGAATAGCAATCCGAAGTCACCGTCCTTCCTCTCGCAACATTTTTTAATGTTTGAACAATCGCATTCGTCGACGATTCTGCCTATATAGCAGGAAGTCCGTAAAGAAACATGAACAATCCCAAAACTACCCAGACAATATAAAGAATCCAAAAGAGAGACATAAGATGTTTTTGGCGTCTTCAAGACGTCTTATGTCTCAATGCGTTGTCTGGGTATCCTGATAGCTAGACTTGCCGCCTAAGGTAAACTTGCCAGAACTTATAGGATTGAGGATGATATTTACAGAACTATATGAGAGGAAGAAGACTGAGAAGTTTCTTAATACTTCATTATCATTATAACTTATAAAGCGGTACCTAGACGCTCAACGTTAGCACAATTGTTTTATACAATATTATCGATGCTCTTTTTAAACAATTTAAAACAAACTGTCTAGAAGCTCAGCACAGGTTCTAGACGATCAGTAATATTGTACAATATCAAATATTGGATAATAACATTAATCGTCTAGGAGCCGCTTAAGACGCGCTCTATACATAATATATTTATTTACTAAATATGACCCAACTATTTTTGTAATATAAATAAATACCTACTTATAAACACATCTCTCATGTTCAACTGCGTAAAAATTTTTGTCTCTAAGATTTTCATAGGATTATATTATTTTATTAATATAATTTTTGCTTTGGTATTTATTTTGGCAATTGATTGATGTGTTAAAGATTTGGTCCTGTTAGTAACTAATCGTGATAATTAATATTTACATAAAACGTAAAGATTAATTATCACGTGCGCGCGAAAAAAAAATTGATAAAATAAAATATAAAATTTTAATAAGGACATGTTAAATAAAAGTAAATTTAATTAAACGTGTCCGAAATAATATGTAAATTTCAAATAATACATGTAGAAATATTTGATTAAAAAATATATGATTTTTCAAAGATTATGATATTTATTCGTATTATATTGTATTTATATGACCTTAATGTTTTTATTCGTACGCTATATATGAAATATGAATTTCTAAGAATTTAGATGTTAAGCCGGCAGAACATCTATTGATCTTCCTTGCCTAATGGAATATACGCGAGCCACTAAACTTCGCTGCGGTAAATCCCAGTTTCGAAACGGGGGAAATGTATAATAATGCGGAGAGTAACTTCATAAATCAGTCGGGAGATGCAACTAATAGAGTGTATCAAATGCGCCCCCGGCGGAGCGTGCTTGCATAGAAAATATGAGAAATGGCCGCGTTTTACGTCGAAATACTTTTAAACTTCCTGGATTCGAATTGCACGCAAGCATATTCGCAATACAGGATCGACCGTCTCTTTAGATAGAGGTCGATTTGTCCGAGAATGGCCACAACTTTTCGCAATACTCTTGAGAATGGTGATCAAATGTACAATAGATGATAGAGAAAAGCTCTCGATACAATTTATTGGAGATATTTTGTCGTATCGATTTCATATAACATATCTATTATGTTTTCAAGAAAATATATTCTAATAATAGCACATATAACATCTATTTGTTATTATATGTATACATATATTGAAAAGAAGTAAGGAGTAATCTTTATATTATTGAATTTCATATTATTTCAAAAGTAAATGTGAAATAATTTAAATTTTTGTTTGATAAGTTACTCTCTCTTTTTATTTCCGTTTCTAGAAATAGATAAATGGTGTTTTGTTAAATCTTGATTAATTTTAACTGAAACGTTCGTGTACGTGTGAGACTTTGTTAACACATCTACTATTATATTCAGTTATATAAACAGTTCATAAAGGAAATTTCTATTTCTATTTATAATTTCATTTCCAGAAAATTATTAGAGATAAATATTTTCTAAATAACAATTTTCTAAATAACAAAACTTACAAATGTTTTTTAACTTTCTGTTGCTAAAGGAAGTAACCTAAAGCAAGTAATATATCCGTTAAAGTAAGACGAAAAAAAAAAAACAAATGTTTTTGTTAAACGATCTGTTCAATATTTTGTTAAATTATCTTTCTCTCGTGACGAGGAATAATACTTCTGGATTTTTCAGTCGTCGACACGGTCTTGGCGCCGAGGACAGACAGAAAGCGGGTTGCGCGACGTGGTTGGTTGCCGCTGCTTTTAAAAAGAACTGAGCGAGTCAATTTGTAGGCTGTCGCAAACTTTTAAAACACTAGTTGACAGCCATTCCACCCCCGTCGCGACGCCCGTTCAACCGTCCTGAAGAATTCCTCCGTCTCTCTCTTTCTCCGTCTCTCTCTTTCGCTCTTCCCATTTCCCTTTCGGTCTCTCTTTCCCTCTTATTCCTCGACTGCGCTACCGATGAAGGACCGGGGTACCACCCCTGCGTGTCGCTGCAGCCGATGGATTGTAAAATAAAACTAACTTGGCTCTTTCGTGGCTCGGGAACGGGAGTACTGGCGAAATCTCATTCCCGCGGATCTCTTTTATTTTCATGTACCCCTTTTTTACTCATTCCCCGCGCAACGAAGGGAACCAGACGGTTGTTGAGTACAATCAGCGAGTCACGTCTGTTTAAAGAAATGTTTGCCTTCTGCGGGAAGCTTAATGAGACCTCCGTCTTACGGGATTCATGCTTAGTTGCTAAAAGTATTGCAACCCTTTATCTCTTTATTTTAAGTCATAATTAACCAGTATTCGCCCGTTTCAAAGAAATATGTAGCATTGTACATTGTAATACAAAATACAATACAAAATCATCAATTGTTTGTTTTAATATTGCAATGAAACATCGTTTTGAAAGGTTATTCACAATTAGCGGCATTAAATGCGTAAATGGATTAAACATAGTAGATTATTAATATTCATATTATATAATGTGTGTTTATTGATTATATCTGATATAAATTCTGATCCGGGAGTTGTGCTATTCCAGAATCTTTCTAGCTCCAGTCATATTTCCGCACTTCAAAACTTTACCGTCCTTCTGGGTGATTTCCTTCAAAACAGATTTTACGTGACCTCGCCTACTTCGAGTCGTATCGAGCGGCCGAAGAAGAGAGTACCCGCTCGTATGACACACATAAAACGTAGCCGCGACGTAATTAATCTTCTCACATGACACTTTAGCTGGTTACGGGGCAGAGCTTGCCAAGAACCAGAACACAACATACCACTTAAGCTCGCCGCCCAGAAAACAATTAATACGGAAATTGATTAATAATTACCGCGCTCCAATTTCCACCCTCTCGGACTCTCGCCAGTCACCACAACGAGAGAACGAGAAGAAAGAAAGAGAAACAGAGAAAAAAAAAGAGTACTAATAATTCTATACAAAAAACACACGCACCCGGTGAGAATCGCAGTGTTCCACGATATTCATTCGTTATCTTAAATTCGACAGTAATTAATTTTTATTTTATTTATAACTTTTGTTATTGAGACAGCCTCAAGATGTTATTATTCTGTTTTTAATTAATCATATTTTTGTATTTTATCACATTCTTTATTCATTCAAGGAGATTGTTCTCACACACACACACACACACACACACAGAGAATATACATTTAACTTTCTTCTCTTTCTTAATAAAATATTTTTTTCCAAATAATCATTCCCAGAATTCCACGAGCAGCCAAAATTTCATATTAAAATCGGCGTCTTATCGATGAAATTTAAACCATCACTCGTTGTTCCGCTTTCTTCGTGGCATTTATACGTGCTGAGAGAGAGCGAAGAGCCAATTTGGCATTACTTTTCTAGACAGACAGATTTTATTGATCTGTGCACCGTGGCGGCCCTCTGTCTCTTTCTCCCTTCGTCTCACTCTCGCGAATGAGTGAGGACCACGGAGTCCGGAGTCAGAGCCGAGAGAGAACGGCGGAACTGAACGCCCCATAAAGCTAACCAATGCTAATACTTCTCGTCTCGGCAGTGGCGTCGATGTCGAGCGGCGCGACGCCCGGCCGTCGATTCGCCTCGACGTCGGCGGGGAAGGACGCACCGACGCCGCTGGCCCGAACCGGAATCGGCAATAAACGCGTAACCGAGCCTAATTCGTAATGTTGGCCCAGTCATTGTGGACCATTGTGAATTCCCCGTTCTCGTTCACCGGGGATGAGTATAATGCTGGGGTTATCGCAGGAAACTGCCAGTAACGGTGGCAAGAGGTATGCACTTTTCTCGATGCGCCGTCGCGGACCGTCCGGCTCCCTTATTTACAGTTTTATCGCGCATCGCACGCCACTAAATTGATATTCGCAACGTTAAGCTAAGATTACTAATTTATAGTCGAACGAGAGGGAACCGCTTGTCTTCGACAACGCAATTCTTAATGTACTGAACCGAAAGCTGTCAATCGTTCGTACCACGATCGTTGCGATCGCGCACAGAAAGCAATGTAATTATGCAAAAAATTTAAGCAATTATATTTTACAAAAATAAAAAAAGTTATAGATTAATTTTGATACAGAATAAATGGTTAACAATCAGCCAAATTGCAGATTGTCCAATTGTTGATTGAAAAATAATGTCATGTAATTAAGCTTAAGTTTATTAACTAGAGTGTTAGACAATTAATATTGCTATAATAAAAAGTTAATATTTAGTTTACCAAATAATTAATAATTAAAAATATGTTTTATATAAACTTTGCTGAATAAACTTCCGTGTGTAAATCTCAATTTCCTTTAGCAATGTTCATCTTTTCCCGTTCATGAAAGTCGATTCATCATCGACTCTGTAATTACGGCTACATTAGTAATTTGCAGTGCTACATTAGCGTTCTTCGCTTTGCCTTTATTCGGTGATTGTCTGCTGAACAACTCTGAGAAATTTGTAAGATTCAATAACTTATGATAAAATAAAAATTGCAACACCATATTGGACTTTCATTGCAATGAAAATCATATTTCATCAGTTATTGCTATATTACGGCTTATACAGCTTTCTAAGGATAGATTTTTTTTTTGTTATAGAATATATATGTCAGATTTCCTTAGGAAATTAAAAATTTGTAAACGTTTAATTGGTAAGATATTCTGTTTATAATACAGATAATTTCCACATACAGTTTTTAATTCGTGAGACATATAATCTTAACATATATTCAATTATCACCGTACTGTATTTTGGGAGAGAGAGATATCATTCTTTCCATAGCTTTTTTTATAACATTGTTTATTTTGTTCCTTTTTTCTCTTATAAGCAATTTCATCAATAGGCATAATTTTTCGGCACATACAATTCCATATTTACAAATAAATAAGTATATAAATAAAAATTCCATTATATCCAAAAAACTGATTTGAAATTTCTTTCATGCGCCAGGACTGCATATTAAAATTATTGATAAAGAAAATTTCTTTTATCGCTTTTTTTTGGTTTAATTCTGCTTAATAAAGTTTCCTGTGATTCTCGTTATGTTTACATAACTACAAGAAAGAAGAATGTGTTAATTAAATCTTGAAGACTTATAGACACAGTTTTAATTTGTTTGGCATTACTTGAAAAGTGAATATTGCAAGGACAATTAAAAATACAAAAATAAATCCGACGTTTAATGTCGACGAATGTAAAAAAAATAGTCTGTAAAAGAATAAATAAACTTCGCAAAAAAAGTATAATTTTACTTTACGGAAAATGAAATAAAATTTCACAAATTCTATGTCGGAAAGTTCGTTCTGCAAGAATCGTCCGAGGATTTCGGCCAAACGCCTTAGCATATGAATGCTGCTTCTGTCCCGCGAGATATACGATTTTTTCCCTGTTCCTCCCCGTGAATAGAAATTCGAAAACGCGACTGATGACCGGAGGTTTGGTGAACACGAGGCGGGGAGAATCTTGGTATATATCTTCTTCGTTGGAATGAGAATGGCACGTGCTCGTTTTCTTTATCTTCTTCCTTGAAGGCCGTAAGGACACGGACCTACACGACGAATGGGGGCGCGGCGGAAATAAATTTGTGAGCGCGATGGACAGTCGTCGACACAATGGCTGCGTTTAATAGTACATTAAGCACATATCGCGGAACGACCTCGGTCGTGACCACCGTGACGAACTTTTCCTCGGACAGCGGGGTACAATGATACCACATCCGGGTGTGCGACCCCCATAAAGGGATGAACATGTTACAGGCTTGTGCAAAAATACTGTTAAAACGTACATATTTATTATTGTATACTACAAAAAGAACTGATGAGTTGACACCTATTGAGTTTATTCATACATATTCATACACAATTATACATACAATATAATTTATATAATTTGATTCAATAATCAGGTAATCGATTTACAGCCTCCTTTTGATTATAATTTTTTTATTTTTTTAATAAATTATTTTTTAAGTAAAAAGTACACAGTGTTTGTGAATTAGTGACTTTGTTTTCGACAAAATCGATTTTAAATATTCACTGTGTATGGGTGTATTTAATTATAGATGTGGTCCACTTAGCGCTACAAATGCTTCAAAGCATTTGGTTGATTAATCAGAAAAAAGAATTTTGCTGATTGACTAAAGAATGCTTCAAAACATTTGTAGCATCAAGTGGATCGTAACCTATGTTACAATTTAACGGACCTTGTTATAGACTATTATATCTTATATTTGTATAGCGTCTCATGTTTATGTCTGTATTGTACTGAATAATCGAGAATACATAATAAACACAGGATATTTACGCATGATAAATTTTATTACTTTATAAATTGTTGAAAACGTTGCCTATTCTGTTATACCAAATACAACTATTATACCAAATCTAATTATACCAAAAAATACGCAATTTTCTTCAAAGTAAATTTTTATGAACGTTTTCTAATGTATCCTCGTGCTTTAATTTATGAATTAAATCCATATCAAGCGAATATTTAAAGATATAATCGATTTTCTCGAAAACAAAACCTTATATAAAAAAAATTTCTTCTACGTTTTGTACTTATTCTTTCATGTTTTAAAATCACCCTTTCTCAGTTACATCATCAGTTTATAAACTCTCCATATATCAAGCTAGTAAGCTTTTAAATTATAATAAGTAAGATTGCTTCTTGTAAATCCGAAAAAGAACAAATAGTTATATACAAGATATGCATTATTATTTATTTAAATTTTTTAAATTTTATTTATCAATGAAAAATATAACAAAAATAAAATTAATAAGAAAGAATCATAATTAATAAAATTTCTTTTAATTAAGAACCAAACGAAAAAAATTAAAGCATAACAAAACAAATATTATTTTTAAATGCTTTTGAGTTCAATTTTAGAGTATATATTTAGTATATTGAAATTTTTCCAAGCATTAACAATTCTATTTTATATGACAATCGACATGGCAAAGCTTGCAATGATTTGATAATAACGGTAGTTTAATTGGATCAAAGTAATCAATATTAATCTTCAGATAATGTAATCAACGTACTCTGTCAATAATATTAAAGTTATTAAAACAGTATAGTAAAATTATCAATTATTTATATGAATAAAGTTATATCTCAGCATCAAGAAGATAAAAATTGTCAATTGCTTCAAAGAACTGAAATCAAATAGTTTGTATATTCTACTGTTCATAAAATCTCGGATAAATGTAGAAGCAAATATTTGGCTTCAATTCGTCGTAATCACTTGAAAATGATACGCTACGCTATTCCGTAAAGGAGAAACAACTTGTTTCTTTGTGTTCAATTACGGGGAAATACTGTATCTTGATCTGTACGAAGTATCGGCGTATAATACGTACTCGATGTATCAGTTTAGATTGCGTTGCAACGTCGGACTAAATTGCCGCAATCGTTATCCGCCGCCAGGAAAGAACTGTTCGAAATGAGTTTCCTTCGATCGACTTCCGGCCTCGAGGAGCAAGGAGGCATCGACGTTCTCGCACGTATGTCGGTTTGCAGCGGTTTGAGCAATTGCACGCGCTCCGCCTCGTTACCGCGCTACGTAATTGGTAATTGGTAATTGTTGGCAATTGGCCGCGCAATATCGCGCGCCAATGACGCACTTATATGGATGTAAATTATGGGGCGGCGTACCGTGTCCGACGGCAAATTCACCTTTAAAGCGGTCGCTCTGAATATTCAGTGGCAATTTTAATTACCATTCAATGGCGCATTGCCATTACGCGTGATGCTATGCTGGAAATTAGCGTAAAAATCGCCACCAGGCTTTCACGCGATCGCTCAAGTGCGCGTGCGTGCGAATTGAATCGCAATGAGAGCACTGCTAGATGTGTTTGGCAACAATTTCATGTAAACACTGTGTAGTGAAACACTAACTAATTCTAACATATTCTCGTTTTATTCCAATCGATGCCGACAATAATCTAATTGTTCTTCTTGAGACACAATAAAATGCTTTCCATTATGCATTATATCGCAAGTAACAATTGAAAAGCGATAGCGATATTAACATTTTTTTAACAATTAATAAATTATAATTCTATTTTATAGTCTATTTTTTTGTTAGACGAAGCAATTTCGCTTACAAAGAGTAGTGAGGAAAATATCAATGCAGTTGCTCATGTAAAAGATGTAAAAGAATAGACTGCCCATTCTCTAATCTCACAATTAAATAGCACATCTGTGCTTGGAGTAGAAAAAAAAACAAATCACATCAGCAATGTTGAATCATATCAGTATTTCTCTTCGACTCAATGCTTTATCACATATTTTCTAAACCAATACTGATAATTCATAGAAGTGTCTATTCTTAAGGCCGTGGCACACACAGAAAAAGCAGACGTAATCAGTAAGCAAATCAACATGTTCGATTTGCTACTGCTTACATTATTGCCTTACGTTTTTCATTGTGATTGACCAATTCGCTTACTACTTAAGTTTTTCTGTGCGCCACAGCTCTTATTACGTCTATGACTGTACTATGCTACTTCACGTGTATCAACCTTAATGCTATGGCACATAAAAACGCAAGCAGTAAAATGTAAGCAGTAAGCAAATAAACATTTTAACGTTTGCTTACATTATTGCCTTATGGTCTTTACATTTGGCTTAACTGCTTACGTTCTCCAGGTTCTTATTCTTAATGATTTTTTCCTTCTTAACACCTTGAAATTCACAAGAATGTAGAGTAAGCAGGCATCGATCATTTAACGTTCGAGTTTTCATTCGAACCGCAGAGGGGGCATGTATCGATCATATACCGCCGAAAGGCAGAAAGACACTGACGTTATCTCACCCGGCGATTGAAAGCGACGGAAGTGAGCCGGGGACAGAGGCGGAAGGAGCCGGTTTTTCGGGAACGACTGCCGCCGTAGGTGTCGAAGGGACACGAGGCTCGAACGAGCCCGCAATTAGGCGGTCCCGGGGTCGACGGCGGGCGCAGCGACGGGGTCGGGCATTATGCAAAGCAGATTTTAAATTTAGATGCGGCCCACTGTGGCCCATGCACACACACCCGCGTCGCGCTGCGCGCATATATATATATATATATATATATA
>NW_017306160.1:713915-717287 GCF_001594115.1 Trachymyrmex septentrionalis
GCGCGCGCGAAACCCACGCGGGCCACACGTAAGAGTCTGTAAGCGTGGGTCGTGTCGTGCTCGACAAATTAGCGCGTTTTAAATCCAATCCGTGCTGAAAGGGGGAGTCGTTGTGGATGGCTATACCGAGGATGGGAACGAGAAGGCGGGGGAAAGGTACTAGAAGGGTGGCTGTCGGGCTGTTTTGCATTTCTCGCGCGCGCGCCGAACATTTGAGGTGTAAAATATTAAATCCAGGCACCTCCGCCATATCGCCTACGTCCTCGGCAGGGAGGAGGATAGAGAAAGCGAGAAAGAGAGAGAGAGAGCGAGAGAGAAGGAGAGAGAGAATGGAGGAAGGGTGATAGGAGAGAGCGGAAAGGGCGGTTGGAAGCTGCCCCAGAAGGGGAAGGAGGATACGGCGAGGCGGCTCTGCGGCGCGCACTCAGCAAGTTTACATTTAAATGTAAAAGTGCCGAGTGCCGCTAGGCGAAAGCTGCTGTTTTGCATTCGAAAGCTCATGATTGCCTCTGAGCTTTGCTTTTGATGCCGAGGCATTTCGCGCTGTCGACGGGCGAGGAGAGCTGCGTCGCTAAAGTCTGGTCGACTTCGGCTTCGGCCGAGATGGAGCGCGCTACAGAAAGGCGCTCTCCGGCATCGTTCCACGTCTTTTCACATGCGGACGCTTTCGTCAATTCCGATTCGATTTTCTTGTAGCAAAAAGCTATAAAAAGATTTTTTTTTTTTTCAAAATGCGTCATTCTCGAATGATCTCAACATTTGAAAATCTAAGCTTTCGTAGAAACTAACGTGGGTGAGACATAACATTGTATTGTAATAAGATCGAGATGACATCGGGTAGAATTTTAGCAAAAATTCAGGTAGCAGAAATATGTCACAATGGTGTCATTCGATATAATTTTAACGATAATTTTGGGATGAATTTTTGACATGTTAATTTTCAAATAGTTTTGACTAATAAATCACACTTAAAAATTATTATTTATAGTTAAGAGTTTATCACAACAAAATCAAACGTCGTCAAACCGTGCGATTGAATGACATCGTTGTAATTTTTCTTTAAATGACTTCTGAAATAATGATCTCTATCTTATTATATTGTTTCAATAGACTTTGGGTAGAATTAGATATATTCAAACTACGTGCGTTATGATTCGCGAGAGTGTTGTATTGCGTGTGTCAATAATATTATTGCACTTTTCACCGATATTACATTTTCCGCAGAGAGAATGCCGTCCATCGAGTGCGAGCACACGCGTATGTACTCACACTCGCAAAGGCGAGTCTGCGCGCGCGGGAGTGCACCCACACGTTTGTTCGTTTGATTTCCGGGATCTAATCAATTCTCGGAAGGCGAAACGACAGACGAGCGGGTTACGAGCAAGCGAGGCGAGCGAGCTGGCCGTTATTCCTCTAATATGTATGTTTCTTATGAGCGCCGGTAAAAGGGCTCCGTGCAATTTCCTATGATAGATCGAGTTCCGCGGACAAGTTCCATTACGGCCGGCTCTGAATTATTGAGCTGGCAATTCCCTGGCGACACGCGGTACGCCCTGCATCAAAGTGTCAACGGGCTCATTAAGCCTCCAAATCAGGTGAACTAACGCGGTAACCGTTCGACCGTTTCGCTCGTTCGGGTTCACCGATAAACACCCTAGTGGGTTTCATTTAAATTTGTTCACGCCATTATATTGTATGTACATTAGGGATCTCGACACCTTTTCGTACAATCACTGGTCAAGCTTCGATTCCAGATTCCCTTTTGTCGATATAAAAGACACATATAAAAAAAAATGTATAGAGTGAATAATCATACATTATGAACATGTGTCTATTTAAATTTAATTTTATAATCTCACTGAAACACACAGGATGTTACTTTCACGATGTTTGATTATTCACTCTGTACGTGCTTTTTTTATATCGACAAAAGGAAGTCTTCGATTCGAATGTATTATACCTGTATAATAAATATAATAAAAGATTTTTATTTTATTCTCTTATATATACATATAGTATAAAAACAATATTATATATCTACTACTTAAAATATTATTTTTATCTATTATAATATAAATACGTTTTACAGTGGATGAAAATATAGAATTACAAAAATAGAGATCGCTAAAATATTTCTCTTTTTGCAAGAATCTTTTACCCTTTAACTTTTAGACCTGAGTTTTTTATTTTTATCGATAAACGCGCAGATTTATCAATAAAAGTAAGATGTGAATATGGACTTTTGAGTATAAATAAAAATTATAAAAGTTATTGCCAGTTACAAGGTTGCATGATTCATCTAAAATGACGCACCAGTTTTCGCAAGTGACAAGCGTTTCGTATTGCCCGATGACGTTATGAAATATCAAGTATGTTTTATCGTCGCGATCGAGGATCTCGGAATATGCGAAACGATATACCACACAGGGGATGAAGTGTAATGTTACTCTCGTCGCGGTTTTATTTCATTTTTTTTCCTCTCCTTCGTCCCTTGCGGTCGGAAAGAAGCGCGCATTTGCATTTCTCTCTTGGCGGATCGAAAGGCGGAAGATGGCCGATGCAGATTACGACTATCTGTAATCCCTTGAAATAGGACCTGTTACTGTAAACTGCCGCTTGTATATATCTGCGATCCCTAGGAGGGCCGAACTGACGCGATCGCTATCTGAAGTCGCCCTTCTGGTCCATATGCTGGGCTAATAAGAGCCCTAATAACGGGTACCCCACCCCTTCGGTATGTTGGGGACTGTCACTAAATATTTTTCTTCCTCAACGGTTGCTTTGGGAATTCGCCCGTGATGCCGTGACGCATATGTCCTCGACTGATGGCTTGTTTCGACAAAGATCGATTTTTGTGTTTTCGATACTTGATAAAAAAAGATTTTCAGATATTAGATTCTGTTTAATCACTTCATCGAAAGGTGTATTGAAATCAGATATCTTTTTGGATGTGCAAATAGCTGTTATCCTCACATTAAATTTGCATACTAATATATTTTAACTTAAATATTAGCATATAATTTTAATATTTACTTCTTTCAGCTAAAAATGTTGTCTAAAACATAAACTGTGAAGATTAAGAAAAATTGTTTTGTACGTTCCTCAGACAACGCGCGATGAATAAAAATGTTTTTACATCGGTTTTATCAGGTGCTAAAACGAGATCAAAGCTTTACATAGAGATAGCTCCTACATTTAAGGCCGAATATATATATATATATTTTTTTTTTACTAACTCTGTTTTTGCTTCGAATGCAAATGGCTCAATCACGCGTTTGGAGGGTACTGTAGCGGTTGGTGCTTACTCGCGTAATTTATTCGTAAGGGTGTTAAAGTTTCATAAGTCGTGCACATAAAATGCACTCGAGAATG
>NW_017306160.1:717387-718171 GCF_001594115.1 Trachymyrmex septentrionalis
ATGCAGATGGCGGAGAAAAGCTTTGATAAACACGACAGTCTCTGATCGTTATGCAGATCCGCGCCACTGTAAAATGGCGGCAATCTCTCCCTCTCACTCGAGCGGCCGCCAACCATCCCTCGCGCCCTCATCCTCCCTCTTCCCGCTCCCCCCCCCCTCGCCCCCTCCTCCCGCAGTCCACTGGACCCCGGAGGGTGTTTCAGTTTCTCACTCATTGCCGGCACTCCCCCGCCACCCTCATCTCGTTCCTCCGCAGCTCGCGCTCCTGATTTTCACACCCCGGCCGCGGCGGCGACGGCGACGGCACCGCCACACCAAGTCGAGAGGGTGGAAGTACGCACCCTCCCGCACGGTTCAGCTTGTCTAACGCGTCTGCGCCGGGTCGTACCACCCGATATATATATGCGCTGCGATTTCATTGGAAGATCCTGGTGCCGCTCGAAGAGCCACACGCACATAGACCGCACACACGAGGCTACCCATCCACCCACCCATCGCCCGCCGTTGCCGTCGTCATCGTCGCCTCGGGTACTTCGGCACTCCGGCAATCACCGAGACACTAGAAAAGAGAAACGTATACTTTATACTCACACCCCGCCACTCGCGCCACCAAAATGGTCGTGAAGACACTTTATCGTTCCGTTTTTCTCCCGGGAAATGAGCCCGGGCTCCGAGCCCGTGAAATTCCTTAGAAACTTAAGACTGGGAAATAAGCAGCGGTCGCATTTCCGTTTATTCAAATGATATAACGTCAATAAAACTCAATTAACCGTAAGAATATATA
>NW_017306160.1:718271-749241 GCF_001594115.1 Trachymyrmex septentrionalis
TTTTCATCTTTATGTTATTTTTACACGTTACATATGAGTTCGAAAGCAGAAATGCTCATCTTGGAATTTTTGAAAGTGTGACCGACTGCGATCGAACAATCGTATTCATACGACCAGATCATGACAGGAAAGGCGGCGAGTGGCAATTAAAAGAAGAAAAGTAAGAAGAAGTCACATTCTTAAGGAACCTAAGAAAACATAGTTCTAGTATTTTATTTAATTTTAACGTTTTTTTCAAAGAAACTCTCTGCTTATTATTTTTCTAGATGTTAAATGATCCTAAAATATTTTCTTGCTGTAATGCAAAGTTATTCTATATAAATAGTCTTTTATGACAGTAATTTTCAAGAATTTCGGATCATTATGTTTGCGTTATACGAAGGTAAACTCTTCAACGAACGCTTTGATAGAATCGTTAATGCACGCCATATTCCACTGGAATATTCCATTATACGACCGATGCTGCTGACGTCATCGACTACAATCACAGACATCCCGCTGGCATAACGTAATTTCCTGAACCGGGTGTCTAAATGTCGAAGCCCACCCTTTGCGATAGTCGTTACACATTTATTTTGTTACACGTTTAAAACCATTGGATGTTACTCGAATTGTTCTTCGGATCCACTTTAAGTGATATCACTCATTTATCAACATGATATATGATACACGAAACGCAGTTTTATTCCATAGTAGATTTTGCTAAACATTACATCAAAAGAACCGGTATTTCAACGTTAATAATACGGAATTATTAAATTATGTGATATTGCTAAATTGGGAAATTTTTGCGAATTAAATTTGAAAAATCTAGACAAATAAAAATGTACTCTTAAGATATTTAACACAAATAAACGAAGAAAGCCATATTTAGTCGAAGCGGATCTCCGTATTTAATAATATTTTTTGCGTAAATCTTATAATTTTTAGTTCAATCACTATTATGTTTTATTATTATTTAAGATACTTAGCTTGAGGTTTAACGGATGAGACATTTGTTGACATTTCCATCATAAAATTTTATTTATTAGAAGAATATATCGACTCTAAATACATAAACTGACAGGAAAATGCAATATTTCTAGATATGATATTTAAATGATGTAAACGTAATATTACGTAGCTATTAACGAGCGGAAGGAATTATATTGAGAAGTAGCGTTTTTCAAAGCTTGTCTGTTTCTTGAACCCCTTGAAATAATGTTTTATTCATGTACATCGCGTTCATCGAAAGCGTCGGCTGAGCAGAATAGCCTATATTTAAGTACGTATAAACCACTTTTCCTTAGAAACCATAGAATATTTTAGCGCCTCGACTAATTGCCTGATTACGTGCCGCGAATGAAAGTCTTTGCTGATCGTTTCGCACTTCCGATACTTTTCCGATGTTGCAATTATTGAGGGAGTAATTTAAAATACATAACAGAGGTAAATCTCCCCTCCATCCTCCCCAAATTCATCGAATTCTGAATAACAAAGCGTATTTTAATAACTGCAAGGAAATTGAATCATAAAAGATATTTACGAACAAATTACAACAAATGTTTTTGTGAATTGTTTCCACTAAAATTTGTAATTAATATTTTTATACTTTTAATATTAAAAACTTTTACGATTAATCAAACATTAAGTTACGTTTTATCCGAAATTAATTAATTTCTAAATTAATAAATTGTGTTATTCATATGACGAATGTCTAAAGTTCAGTTAGAAAAAGTTAAAGATAGTTTGATTAAATCGTTCATTTATTCATCGCCCATCGATCAAACGTAACGGTTCATAATTATTAATTTTAAAATAGTTCATAATAAATGCGACGATCGATAGACATAGTTATGAAGCTATGATCATTACTTAATGCATAATTTAAAAAGTTCAGTTCAACTAGTTAGCGACCGTGAGGATCGCGAATGAAGCTTATTGGATTTGGAGTGCTCTTGTTGGAAGAACACACTCTTTATGAAGTTTCGATCAAGACAAGTCGGGAGGAAATTGTCGTCCTGCCTGATTGGTCGGCATATCACGAACGCTCGGGGCGTGGCTCGATTACTAGCTCTCGACCAACCGTTCTCTCCTTTCAATTATTATTTAATTACACTAATTGCCCGCCGTCGAGTCCCGGCCTCTTGCGATTTGCGAACCGGGGGAGCGGCGATCGTTAAGCTGGAATAAACTTCGCGGGTTCCAAACGAATCGGGCTCGCTCGGATGTGATCATCGTCGCTAGGTAGCAATGCGCTAATTAATTTACTCGACATTATGCAAATTGTCGTAGTCATAACTTTTTTACGCCATTCTTTTGTGACCTCTTTTCTTCATGTTTTTTAAAACGTTACTCAAACATTTTTCGTTAAAATCCTATTATTTTTTATCATAGAAATTTTGGGATTAGAAATATACAGAAGAAGTATCAAAGAAATAATAAATATTTAAAATAGCTTTATAACTCTTTTAAGATGTCTTTTAAACCTGTGTTAATGTTAAATATCTTGAATATTTGTTAAATGCTTTGAATTTTTGAAATGTAATCGAGAGAGGTGTGTTACAAGTACTTTTTTATAATCATATAGTTGTAGCATTTGCTGTATGTTTACAGTTGTATACATAACATATAGTAGATACAAATTTCATATTTAAATGAAAATTGATTAAAACGCTGTACGTCTATATCTACAAATTTGGAAGCAAGAATTAAAGTAATCCTTTTTTTATTGGAATATTTGGTTAGTTCCACAAAATAACTAATCCAATAGAACGGTATACGAATATTTGTGCGATCCTGCGTAAGAATCCCCGTGTGAGTGCGAACGAGCACTTGGCACCCACGCAAATTGTTCCGGGATGTCGAGCACCGTTGTTCGCCGTTTCTTTTTTGTTACGTCTCGTATGCAGCCGCAGAAAATTCTGTGGAATTATGCGGGGCAGCATAACGTGCGCCGGTACGTGTAGCAGCAGAGGATCGCCGGCGAATCGGGACACGTGAGCATAAATTGGCTTGACGCAGAATCGGCCTGACAGTTTAACTATGACAAAAGTACAATAGAATGCGCCGTTTCCTGAATGCAGCATGCGGCTGTAATTTCTCTGTCCGTCCGTCCGTTCCGTTTTCTCTTTCTCTCTACCTCGGGTCTCTATCCCGCTCTCATTTTTTTCTTCCCTATTTCGTTTCGCGGCCCGTTTTGAAATGGCGGATATTGCGGACAGTTTAATGCCGCGCCAACATCACGACCGCTCGTTAGCGAACGATGCTTCAGTTAAATCAAATTTACTTTGTGAGTTTCGCGTAATCAGCCAGTGACATTAACCAACGATGGGTTTATCAGTTTATTCGTTTATTTCTGTCTGCTCTTGGACTTGCCGATGACTTTTACGTTTAATCCCAACCGTAATCTTAATTTTTTTTACTTTTATCCATTATTTTCCAAATTGTAATATTAATTCTGATATAAGATAAAGACAATTTATTTATTATCGAATTTTGCTTGTGATATGCCACGCGCGAAAGTAGGATTTGAATAAAATCATGTTATACATTTCAACTTAAACGAATATGAAATTATATTTAAATATGCTTGAAGAAATAAGACTTATATTATTATTATTAGCATACAGCTAAAAAGCTGAATTCTCTAACTCTCTTTTCTCTTTCTTCTACTATGAGATGAGAAATGCATAAAATTTAATATATGTTACTAATAAAAAAACAGACTACGTAGCAACCGTTAGATATATACAGATTTCAAACTGTCTTATTTCAATTGGGTATATATTTCTGTTAGATTATTTTGAAATATTGTTTCACCGTATAGCTATGGTGAATTTTCCGCGAATCTTCCATCTCGGCTTTAACTGGTCGCCGTGTGATGACGGTTATTACCATGATGCGCCGTTTCCTGCGTCCGTGAACGAGCATGTCTGGTACAAAATCAACACAGCATTCCATGCTTGGAATTACAGATATTCCCGCAAAAAGGCAATAAACGTTAAATCAAAGTGTGTCATTAAATTATCACCTTTTTTCCGATACTCTTGGATCTGAGCTAATTCGAATAAAAACTTATTGCTACGTGTTTATTTTATTTGTACAAAAAAAATTCTATTCGCGCGTCCTGATTACAAGTCCTTTTTTGATTATCAAAAGACATAGCGAGAAAAGCAGGGAACAAAAATCTAACGGCTTCTAAAATCAATTATTTAAATACAAGGTACCTAAATAATACAAAATATCTGAGAACCTATTGAACAATTTTCAACTTAACTATTTTGAAAATCTATTAATATAATTTTGAAAGGAAAGAAAAATTATTTTTTCCTAAATATTGTCAACATTTTATATTAGCTGAAACAAATAATTTTAGGAAAAATAACATTCATAATATAAAATATTGTACTCTTAGCATTGTGCATTTAAGATTGCCTACAGTATTACGATGGCATGCATTGTTAGTTATTTATCAACATTTTAATTATTAAAAATTACATTACGACTAAATAGCTGTGCAATCTTTCTTTTAATGTTAAAAAATTAAAGAGTTGATAAACTTCGCAATTGTTTTCTCGTGTTGTTTTTCAACGATTCACGGTGCCCCTGCATTCAGATGTAAAACAACGAATTTTCCACGTGGAACTCGACCTGGTTCTAAGTGGTTGTCGTTTGATGACGGTTATTACCATGATGCGCTGTTTCCTGCGACCGTGAGTATCTTCCACCCACGTTGCGGCGCGGCAAGGAAAACGCACGCGTGTCGGCCCGTGCGTGTACACGCACGAGTAGTACTTCGTGTGCACGATATGTATACGACCGGTATGTAACAACCTGCGCACGTCCACACGCGTACATTTCATAAACGCATTCAGGGTCGGACTGGACAGGCAATACAATGAGAAATTTCTGAATGACATCAGAAGCAACGCGACATTATTCGCATCCGAATACCTCTTTATTCTGTTTTACATAAATTGTAATTTTTTAGCTGAATTATACGAATTGACATATGTGCTCATCGCTTTGTAAACTTTGTAATTTTGAAATTGCAAATATTACAATATATTCTTAGAAAATTCTTAGAAGTATTGAAATCTAAAATCTGAAATATGTAATAACGTAAATAATAGTTTATAATAATCTTTTTGTACTTAAAATTACAAATTGCAATGTATTCAGTGCCAGTGTTAGTGTTACTATTTTAGAAATTAGAGAATTCTTCACTTTAAAGTACCTTTAAAGTACCTTTAAAGTATTTAACTAAATTTAGAATAATACAGCACTAATTGTAGCAATAATAATAAGTATATCATTAAAAAAAATTAATCCGTATAAAAATTTAAATTTTTTCTGTGATTCAATTATCTAGGATATCTTATATTTATATCTAAAGAGAGAGTTTGATTCAAAGATTGATATAAGAAAAGAAAAAAGAATATTAAATTCAATTTAATTTTATTCGCCCTTTTACACATATATATGTGGTACATATATATATATTGATATTATTTAAGTAAAAAATTTGTACATATATTTAATTGAGAGATTTTTTTTTTTAGTCCGAGCCTGAGCGCACTTCTCGGTTTCCCGCGGCGCGGCGCATTTCGCCATTATATAATATACTCGTTTACACAGAACATTATTGTTGCAAATATGTCATTAACGTCGGAAATCAGCGGCCCGTACTCGTAACCGCCCTTGCGTGATACGGTTCCCCAGGATCTGCCGCAATGGAGTCCTGTGCGCCGCGCGCGGAGGATTCCGGCGTTCGGCCCCGCGTGCCGGAAGTCGCCGATACGTCATTGTTCCTGCTAAACGAATCGCTGCTGCCGGAAAGAACGGGTGTCACGACACCTTTGTCTCGGCTCTTGGAAACGCGCGAGTCGCTTCGGGATAATGATCATTTTCGGTTCGTAAATGCGACCGCTCCATATTTCACTCCAAAGATAATAGCGACAATGTCATAGTCAAGAATAATACTGTCGTTACGATAGATTGTATTGTGCTATCGATCATTTTGGCATTGTAAATCAAAGCGTTATTACTTGAACAAATAATTAATAATAATAAATCGTTTATTATTGTCAAATAATTAATGTTGAAAACAATGCATATTTTATCAAGAAATTAAGAGCTTGCTTAAGCTGTAACTTCTACTTACAATGCAGTTTTATATTATGTTGAGACACAATTATGTTACATATTTAATTTTTAAACTACAATATAATACTTTTTTATATCGTTGGTAAGAAAAATAGTAGTTGCAATATTGCAGTTGCATAAGCAATGATTACCTATAATTTATAGTAATTTTCGATACAAACTGTATATTTTCTGGTAGAACTAAAAATGTAATTATATTATATTATAACATTGTAACAGTAATAAAAATGGAATTTCTAAATATGATTATTTTATCAAGTAATTTAGTTACAAATACCAAATATTTTTCTGCCAGTGTTAAAATTACAGTTTTTAACGAAAACACATACGTTCTTCCTGCAACGAGTCGTTCAATTTCTCTCGTCGATTTCGAGTGAATCAGTATGAGCAATAATCGCGAGCTCATAATAATAATTGCAAGCAAAGGCATCGATGCAATGAGCCTAGAGAATACGATGTCGATCTCATCGGTATTTGTTTGTCGCATTCTCCGATTCGAAGATCGTTGTCTAGCTCGCGACAGTTTCCTAACTGTCTCACCCGTTTTCTCTTTCTCCCTCTCTCTTCATCCCGGTGGTAATAATATAATTCAATCCAAGAGAATGAGCGAGCGAGCCAATAAGAGGCCCCCTTTAATCGGGTTACTTCGTTACCGCGTTACTCCGTTACTCGCGACGGTGATATCAGCGGAATATCAATTATAGTGATTAACCAAGACGCTCGGTGCAAACTTCGACTCCCCCGGGAACACGGGACGAAAGAGCGAGGAAGAGGTTCGCGAGTTCAAGACGAAAGAGGGGAGAGAATAACATCTTTTGTCGGTCGGGAATTAGCTGAAGGAATATTCAAATCCGCCGTCCGTTCTGGCGACGATCTTCAAGGCATTTCAATTAAGAGCAAAGTGCTGCCGAAGGACTCGCCGGTGCTTTTCTTTCGCTGTCGAAACGGAGGAATTCTCTCGAGAAATTTTTATCCGATCTCAATCTTTAATATCTCAATTGCGTTAAATACTGCTACTGTAGATTACGAACGAGGTAAACAAGATAAATAACGATACCGTATGCTTGAAGAAAAATCCTCTCTTACTAGAAATTCAAATTATTACCCACCTCGAATTTTTAATCGTTTCTATAGGTCGTCACTGCTTCTACTAAATTATATGTCATTAATTTAACTAAAACAATAGTGCAAACAGTTTAATAAAAAATGTATTAAATTTGACTCGAATTTAGTTTATTATTTATTAAATGCATACATTAGTATGTATTGTTTACTTTGAAACTAATTATAGAAATGGATTGCTTTACATTTTGACACACTGGAAGTTAAAAATAATAAAATGTTATTTATCTTAAGGGGTGTAGATCACCATTGTTCTTGTGGTATTTAACAAGCTAACTTTGTTATAGCTTGAGAAAATATGTTTCAACCTTTCTTCTAATTGAAGCTTTAATTTAGATTGGTAATATTTATCGTTAAATTCAAGATCACTAACATCGTACTAAAATTCTTGTTCGATCCCGATTAATACAATCTATCGGAATATAAACAAATATTTAAATCATTCTACGATTTCCACTTCAATCATCGCGAATTAGTCGAAGCAGAATCACTACCAATTATCCGGATCCACTGACTAATCTCGCACTCGTCGCGACCCTAAATACGGACAATGAATTAGGTACGGGTTCGTGATCTGGTAAAATTAGGCCTGAGGCCACATTATAATAATGCGAGAATCGGACGAAGTCCCTGAGGGTGGGTGATCTGGCGCGAGCAGAAGTATGTATCGCGACGTGTACAGCTGTCCACGTGGCGTGCGTCCATTGTGGGCCCGGCGCGTTGGATTAACCAACCGTAAACGCCGAAAATCTAATTGACGAAATACAATTTCACGTTGACAATGGTCGCCGCGGCGGATTATCGCGTGCGCGCGTTGATACGCGACCGGCTGTACTTTCCAAAAATTACGCCGAAATCGGCTTCGACACATTCCTCCCTCGATCCGATTCGACACGGCCAAAGGATTCGGCGAATCGCGCGAATCGTGCTAACGATCATTCTTTCACCGGGGAGACTGCATGACGACTGCTAAGCCGTCCGACAAACTTTAGACAGCCTTCCTTCGCACTCGATCATTGTATCGAACAAACGATAAAAGAAAATTTTCCTTGGGGAATAGTAATGTAATAATAATAACAACAATTGTTATTTCAATGTACCAACACAGTCAAATTAGAAAGCAGAAAGATGAAACGATATTGAAATGTAAAATATATTATTGCAAATGCTCGCGGATTATTATTAATACATTTTTTTTTTAATTTAAGAATACATATTAAATAATTTCAGTATAAATATATGTAAATTTTAATTACACAGTTTTATAAAATTTTGAGAATAATTTACCATATATGATTTCATGTTTATTAAAATTTAACAACAATAAGATTATATTGTTTTTAAATCGACTTTTGTCTGTTTGAAAATTGTATTTATTAATATATTTATACTAATACACAAACATATTTCTAAATTTAAAATTGTAATAGGATTATCCCGCGTTTCTTATAAATCTTACTAATCTCTCGTGCCGAATTTTTAGAAAGAGCGACTATCGTGTGATGTTTTCAAATTTCCATCAAAAAGATCGAATCACCATTTTTCTCTTCCTCTCGCTTTACGTAGCGGGGGAACAGCGTATTAAGGGTGAATTATCGCAGAATCAAAATAATTCGATAGATGGGGTGGCGTATTACAAAAGGGACGAATATTTCTGCACGTTGGGGTGCCAAAACATCTCGTGCTATCCGAGAAAGTATTGTCAAAGGATCGCCGTTCTTTATTTTTGTTTATCATAAAATTATCTGGTTAATTTTATTTGCATTTTGCCGTATTAATATACCACAATTCCGGCAAAAATATTCCAAATTTTAACAAAATTGATGACGTATGTTTTGAGTATAATGGCAAAAAAGAGAGCACAATCACCAGGGGTCAATTCTTTTCATATCGAACCTGTTCGTATTTATTCATTTGGGCTAATTTTTTGGGCGTGGACACGCCTATTAGATTTTCGTGTTACGCTCTAGGGCAGATTGGCGCCGTGGCTTGGAAAAAGTAGTGTTAATGCAGCTGCTAAAATTGAGGTAATAAAGCTCGCGCAAAAGTACACGTTTAATATTTGTTGGTAATTATTTTTAATATTTATACATGCAACACACAATAAATATGTAACTAAATTTGATTTTACCAAAAATAATATTTACATTTTATTAAAATTACAATAAAAAAGATTGCATACATTATGATAATCATGAAATAGGATAATACTTTTAGGTATTTCAACTTTTGTGGCTTTGACTTTTAAAATCTTTCTACGTTGATCTGTATTAATTTTCTCGTAACAATCAAGACACAACGCAATTCGGAAAAGTGACAAGCTACGAGATTAAGAAAAGTTTCCGTTGTCAGTTGAAATTCGATGAACGATTCGTGGTGTCGGAAACGCCCTTAAAATACATGGAAAGGCAAACGGTAGCGTGTCAAGAGCTGTCAGGTGGTCGTTTTAAAAGGACACAATGGCCTCAATTCGGGACGAAAATCCGTCGACTAAATCTCCCATTCAAATGTGATCTCAATCCCCTGCGTCAAACGGAGCCTAAGTAGATACTTAGTTGCACATTTGGCTTAAAATTTGTGATAGCCCCTACCGTGGAGAAGCATCGTACACGCGTACGAGACCGAATTTGCGATGCTTATCGGCACTCCTGTGATCCACTTCTGTGATATCTAACTGCGTCACGCTGACATATTTAGTCATCCTCATGCTTACTATAACGGTATACGTTTCCCCTGTTTTATTTGCGTTGATGTAAATATTTATTAGTTAAATATTAAATTGAAAATAGCTGCTTAACTAAAAAAAAACTTAATAAAATTAAACTATATATAGATACATTTGATCTCATTGTGTTCTCTAAAAAAATAATATAAAAATTGTCATATTCGGCAGAAGTTTAGTCGAACTAAAACAAAATTTGATATATCGGAATATGTTATCTGTTGTAATTTTAACCGTCTGCCGACAATTGGTATCTTTTTAAGTTTAAGGCATCATAGATATATTCTGATTGTGAATTTAGGTAGATAAATGTAAATTTGTAAAACATGAGGAAGTTAATAATAAGTAAATCTGACTTTTATGATGGTAAAAACTCGTTAAAGCTTTGACAAGTATACTAAAATTTTTTAAATTTGTATATAATCCAAAACAATAAAAAAACTTTGCTCTGTATTTTGAAGACCTATATGTTGCTAATAAAAGAATTAAAATTTCACTGACAAAGGGTTAATTAATTAAAAATGTTTACGTGCAAGCTCGAATACTGTAGTATCGATTTCTGTATTTAGATATCTGCGTCATTATTAATTGTTCATTCATCTTCATTATATTTTCAGTAGCGTCCATCAATGCAGTTTAATATTAGATTCTCTGAGATCTTGATTCCTCGAAATGGATCACCGAACGAAGAAGTTTCGCGAGTTATCTCGGAAATCCTTGGTGTTGTTTTCTAACAGTGCCAACAGAGGAGAGAGACCCTTTAAACACGCCCTTGCGTATACAATTAGCCGCGATCGCCCGCGGGAGCTCCGATTACGCCGACGGGAATAATTAGTTTTAATTGACCCGCCCGAAACTTATCCCGCTAACGCATTAAGGCCAAAGTTATACGGCCCGCCAGGAGGTTTAGGTTTTGCGAAGCGCGCGGGTGGGCAGGTAAGGTATACACGTACTACGTGACACGGTTGGTAAACCCGAAGCTGCCTTTGTTAAGCTCGGATTCTGAGTGCCTTTGATACGTGTACTTGCACGCTAACTAACCAACCTAAGCTATCCATAGTGGTTACTGGTTACGTAGTTGTGCACGACGTATACAGGGTGTTTTTGTACGTATCTTCGTTCAGCTTGAGAAATCCTTCGACAAGTTGAGAATTTGAACATGAAAAAGCATTTAAAGAGACGTCAAAAAACGTATTACATTTTAAATGATTAAGATTTCTTTAAAACTACTCCACATGGTAGAGCTCTCTTGAGAGCAAATTTGATTCAAGATATAAACTATTATAAAAATATAAAAATGTATATATAACTTGTATATATAACATATCACGTAATATATAACTTGTTACAAATACACATTTATAAATAATACACAATAATGAGTGTCCAGTTTCTCTTAAGATAAACTTCTCTGAGAACAAAGTTTCCTAGGAGAAAATAAGCTACTCATAGCTATTTATGAAATTTTTAAAGAAAAGTATTTTTTATTCAAAATTTATATTTTATATTATACGTGCCTGTGTATATGTGTACATATCTATATCACTTGTTTTATTATCGATTTAATGTTTCGCCGTTGATACTCCAGAAGACATTTCCACAAAACTATATTTTTAAATTTATAATGTCAAATCATACCCAGTTCAAATTATTTTCAATTTCTATAGGTCGCTCCTACTTAATATATTGTTAATTTAATTAAAACAATAGAGTTAACCAATTTAACTGTAGAAAATGTATTAATATGACTCAAATTTAATTTATTATTACTAAGTGCATACGTTATAATATGGACATAGTTTACTTTAAAATTAAAATAAATTAAAAGAAATGGACTGATTTACACTTTGACATACATAGAAGTTAAAAATAACAAAATATTTTTCTCAAGGATCACTATTACCTTTGATAACTAACAGCACGTGCGCAAATATTTGTTGAGCGATTTCTCAATACCAATCAGATTTCAATATCGCACTAATATCGTGATAATTTTAGATCATTTTTACTCCGGCAAAATTTCCATTAATTATATTTCTTTAATAACCTGTGCAAATTACTTGCGAGACGAAATTGTTTGACGACTATAGTATGATCAAAGCTGTTTAATGCAACAGTATATTGGTAAAATTACGCGTTTAAGAAATCTGTAATGCTCTTAGAAAATTTTAATAGAACGATATGACGTCGTCGCGAATTCAAATACTCCGACCTATTCCGATTTACAAAGTAAATTTTCATTTTGCCTTCATTTTTCTCTCTTTTTCTCTTTCTCCCCCCCCCCCCCTCTCTCTCTGTCAAATTTCCCTCCATTTACGGACAACATGACAGAGAACGAGTGTTTCTTAATTTTCGCATTACCATATTAACAAATGCGCGATTATCTTGACTGCTGTTAAATATTAAAAAAATTAAACCAATTTCTCAAATTAATAACATTTTATTATCTTTAGCTTCCAAGAGTATTAAAATGTATTATTTTAATATAAACACGTAGTAAAAAGAAACACTAAATCAATCTATTTCTGTGATCGAATTGCAGTTTCAAAGTAAGCAGCGTTAAAATTAACGTACGCACTTGGTAGAAAAAATTTTAAAACTTCAAATCAAGTCTCTCTTCTTAGCATGTAAACTAAAATAATAATAATTATTACTTCAGCTTATACTCCAAGAAGGGACTTGATTTTCAATTTTACTTATCCACATACACTTATTCATACTTTATAAATGTATGCACTTATGATTAGTAAACAATAATTTTAATTTGAGTCAAATCAATACATTTATCAAGTTAAATTGTTTAACTTCTTTAGCGAAAGTGAGAAGGAACGTTCTAATGCAGTAATAAAGTAGGATAAAAGAACAAATCTTTTATCCTACCTAAACGCGTTCGACGTTCCGGATTGACATTGCCATCCGTCCGCCATGATTTTTCGCTTTTTTTCGCGCATGGCCGAGCGCGCGAGCGTAGGATACGTAGGCTACATAGCTACACGAGCGTGGGATACGTATCCAGCAGGGAATTGAATTTTCTCGGTAATTTTAATGCCATTGTGAACTGCCGAGGACAAGGGAGGAAGACTGTCCGAGACAGAGAATATAACTAACGCAGTCACCGGCTCTGTACATCACCAATCGTCTCGTACCCGCGAAATTTAGTTGTTGGCGAAACGCGTGCGTCATCCCAGCGTAGACTCGAAATAACTAACTCAGATGTGTTCGAACGTCTGTTTTCCGCAATACAAAAGATCGTATTATAAGAAATAAAAAAGAAAGATTTATCGTATTCTCTCTTATTCGTATCTTCCCTAATTTTAATTGAATTTTAAAATGAAAGAACTATTTAATAATTCTTTTGCGAAAAAAATTGTTAATTCTTAGAAAGAGTACTTGATAAGATTCTATCTTATTAAAGCTTTCTGGTTTAATTTATTATTTTCATATAACTTCAACGATGCTACACTTATTTTAAAAAAAGTATTGTAAAACAAAAGTTTCAGGAAAATTAAGGAAAAATGAAATGTAAAATTGAGATACAATCAAAAAGCGAATAGTTGTATAAAGTAAGGGAATAAAAGCAATGCTAACTTTACAGTTAACATATTATTAACATATAATTAATATCAACATGTTAATCATTAATAGTAGAGTGATATATTTAAGAAAATTGTGATAATATAAAGTATAATTGTATATATATGCATAAAATGTCATTCTAAGGCAATGTTGATATCAAACGAATATATATTTAAATTATAATGTCAAATTATACCAAATTTGAATTATTTTTAATCATCTCTGTAGAGCACCACGGTCCTTACTCAATACGTCGTTAATTTAATTAAAATAATGTAAGTAAACCGATTTAATTGGATCAAATTTAATACATTTTATTATTTAATGCAGTTATTATTTACTAAGTGCACATGTTAATTTAAACGCTATTTACTTGAAAGAAAACAATTCAATTAAAGAAATTGCTTGATTTGATGTTGTTATACATAAGCTATCATATTGTATTAAGTGTTTAACTACACATATATTATAGTTATTTTACTTAATAGTTTAATATATGTAAATATCTGAAAATAATGCTTTACATCCAAGTAAATCAATCTAATTCCTCTAACAATTTTGTATTGCAGCTAAATCTAAAGTCATTTCAAGTTATTACATTTATTACCGAGGTTACATCTTGATAGTTCTCAGTATTAATTTCATTTTCTTCTGACTTTACAAAACTGGTTGCAGGAGTTCTTAAATTTCAGAATTATCACATTATAATTACCAAAACTATTTTCTTCCCCCCGAGCGTAGAGTAATGGGTCACGCGAGAAGTTTGATGTTTCATGTGAAGGGCCATTCTGTTCTAAAAATTCTGGAGAGCGTAGCGAAACATCGTCATCAAGGGGGCTCGATGGCCGATCGATGATGGATCACCGCGATCCTTGCAGTCTCTCAGCACGAGTTCGATCGCGGCTCTATTCTGCATAAATCGAGTACCCGTAACCCGGGCCGTAGCCAATGGAGCTTTATTTCTAGTTCTTAAGCCGAGCCGTCGGAAAGCCGTTGGATACAAAGCCAAAGCGCCATAACCACTTAAGGGAGCTTTTCGCCCACCATGGGTGGCTCGTAGCAGCTCATAGCGGAATCGCGAAGTAAGCGGATTTGGCCACTGTTATATCTTTATAAATGGAACTACTCGGGATCTTACGCAAGCGCGCGGGCGCGGACGTTCCATATCGCTCAAGGGATTTGCAAAATTACGTCTTTGTTGCCGGGCGTGCCGTCCCGACCGGAAAATCTCGAGAAAAATCGTTGACCCTCGAGCCGTCAGATTGACGCGGATCACCTCGCAATTAATGACGTTTTACCGCGCGATAATCAAAAGTAGAAGACCGAGAGATGTATTGAGTTATATATTTTACGTACAATTAAAAGAATGTGTGTGTGTTCCATTTTTAATTTTTTAAGTTACTCCCTCGTGTACGCACGATATTATTATCTCTTCCACAAAAAGAAATCTTACATTTAATTTTAATAAACATTTTTTTTATCTTTATATATATTTTATATATTTTTTTTATCGTGTTTTAATTTTTATATATTTTTAATTATTTATTATTATTATTAATCGCCCTTTTATATATTTGTATTTTGTTACTTATTAATTTTTGTATCATTTAAAATTGTTATAAATTTTTAATATTATAAATTATAATAGTTGATATTTATAATGGGTTTTAACTATTTTTACAGATAGACAATTATTTTTTTCTTTTAAAAAAATAAATAACAATAATAATTTTATGACTAAGAAGATGCGGTCAAAGTCTCATTACAAATGCTTTAAAGCATTTGATTGATCCATCAGAAGAAAAAATTGACTAATCAAAGAATACTTCAAAACATGTGTAGTATTACGTTAACAATGTTAAGCGTTAATCATTACTCTGTATTATGCAATGGCGATATCCCAGAATACTACTTTTCCAACTATAGAAACTATCATAAGAACATATACCTACTGAGATGGTGTTATTGCACATAGAAACTTTAAATTTATGTACGTATAATAAACATATGTAAACTTATATTTACTTATAAAATTAATAATTTATTTTGATAGTATAATTAATCTTCAATTTTTCTCATAAATAATTTACTAATAAGACATTATATATATAAATGTGTAAATATATATAATTTTTCAGAGACTATCCAGGCGTTTTTCAAAATCGTTGGTACATTAGTGTCAGTACATCTAACTACATATAACTCATATTACATATGTAGCTACGTATTAAATAAATACGTGGATAAAATCGTGATATGAGTATCAATAGATGTGCAAATCCGTGCTAAAAAATCGTGATATTGTAAATGGATGTGCATAGGTGTGAATTCGTACATACACAAAAACGGATTAAAATCCACAATGTTATGGATGTAGTACTGATTGACACCTGCCCATGTATGTACATTTTCGATATCAAGATTTAGGCAAACTGGCACTTATTTCCGACACCGCGATTTTATCGCCAGTAGGTACATAAAACATTTTAAAATCACTTAAGAGACCCTCGAGATTCTTAAAAGAGTTCGGTTCTTACAATATTTTAACATCGCGTATGTAAACAGTAACAATTTAATAATATTCATTAATTATTGAATACCTCGTTGGCGAATCCAACGATCCTGTCGAGTCGTTTCTCAATCGTTCTATTTTCCAATAAGGATTCTTTGCAGTGATCGGGATACTTCGGTTTCGTATTTGGATCGAGATCAGTGGAGATGTAGGAAAGGTCATGTCCGAAGATGGCGAAGAGTGCGATAACTAAAGGCTGCATTTTCCCGCGCAGCGCAATGCAACGTATCGCCGTACCGCTCGACAAAAAACTCGCAAAAGCGTGAAGTTGTGTATAGTACACGCTATTTATATAAATGGGTAAGACCGCAATCCCCACCACTCGCGCGCCAGCCAATGAGCGCATGCCTTGTTGAGCTCAAAGTATTCGAGCGCTCATTGGAGGAGGCTAGCTTTCGAATATAGTATATAAACGTTACGCATTAAGAAATTTTAATTTTCAAGTTTCGCACCTTGGAACGTATGTTTTTATATTCAATAAGGCACTTGCGGAAGAGTAGTCTATGTGAGGATGGGCTATTTTAAAGTTTACTGCTAGTATAAATGCGAAAATCTATACTTTTATCTGCATTATAGATTTTTAATACTGGCAGTAAATTTTGGAACACCATGATTTGCCATTTGCGGCATAGACGATCTCTTTGTCCTTTTCACGCAGTAACTGATGGCTAGTTAATTAACATACGTCTCGTGTAATGCATGTATTTGTACTGTCGTTCAGATGTCTCATTAGACTTATTTATATCTTTCCACCCTTAAACTAATAATATATACTTGACATTGCCTTTAATTTTATATTTTTATGTTTATGAGTTTTTGCAAATCTTTCACTCACCGTATTTTCCAATACTTGAAATCTACTTCAAATATATTCTCTATTATTATTATGTATTATGCAATTAAAAGGCTCGCCTCTCAGCCTTTTAGGAACTACGACATATTACTGAATTAAAAAAAAATTTTTTTCGAAGCTGGCACATTTATAGATACGAGTTCACGATTCACAAAAACGAGGCAATTAACGGATTAGCGTCATTTCAACACTGCACATTCATTTCAACGTCGTAATTTAATATCGATTCGCATGACATATATTTTTAACATCGTGATTTTATCACCAATACATATTAAGTTTCCAAATCGAAAATAACGAGGCTCTACTTCGACAGTTCTTCGAAATACAGCGTCGAAAAAACGCCGGGATGACCTCTCTCAGATTTCTCTCTGAATTTTTAAAGGGATTACGAATTAACAGCAGCAGGTATTATTTGGTGTTCGTAATCAATAAGTAATGGCTGATAAACACAGATGTCTAAATAATTGCGTTGATAAAACTGAGTTCTCTGATAAATCATTAAATTCTACTGTCATCATAAGGTCTGTTTTTTATTGCTGCACTTTCTGAACTGGTACACACAGTGCAATCAAAACAGACCTAGAGTTTAATACATTTATATAAATTTACGGGGAGATACATACACACACATACGCTGAAATGCGAGGTCTGTTTTTATGACTGAACTAGTGTACACTTTTAGAACTTAAAGTGAGATACGTATATGTTTAATATTTGAAAGCAAGAAAGAGAGTTCTAGCAGTGCGGTGTAGTGCAGGAATAAAAAAACAAACTATATAATACATTGAGCGGTGTGGTTGTGTCATTTGCGATTCAACGAGTTGTGTGTGCACGTCGAAGTTACTATATATAATATTACACATTATGTTGGAAAAACCGTCCGGTACGGAT
This sequence comes from Trachymyrmex septentrionalis, assembly GCF_001594115.1. NCBI lineage: Eukaryota > Metazoa > Arthropoda > Insecta > Hymenoptera > Formicidae > Trachymyrmex > Trachymyrmex septentrionalis. The sequence goes on from NW_017306160.1 coordinate 736,158, forward strand.
AATCAGTTATCTAAAGAAGATTATTTAATAATGAGAGCTAAGAAAGCATTGCCGGGCGATATTTATGCCGCTAAATCCTGGCTGATCACCGCCAAATCTTTATTTCCGCATAGTGCAAAAGTTCAGGTTAGTCCTGGGTTATCATTATATATACACTTTTCTTTATTTTATATATTTACTTTTATATTTTTCTTCTTTACTTGTTTATATGCGAGTGAAGTAATTAATTTATTCCGCGAAGTATCGTCCATAATTTGGAGTTATTAGTTTTTAATTAAAATTTGTGAAATCATATGGATAGTGATGTTTAATCTTTTCCACTTTTCAGTTTGAGGCATATCGTATCGAGAAACTGTCAAAGAATGTAAAAGAGGCAGCAAAATGCTTTAGCGAGATGTGAGTATCAATCACTATTGAAATATACGTGTACTTTATATAAATTTATATTTAATATAATAATTTATATATATTATTTATATAAATACTTTATATTTACATCTTCTTTTCTTAAATGTAAGCACAGATTTCAAAATTTTCCGGATGATCGCGATATATGGAAAGAGATAGAAACAGTGACAACGTGTCTTCGCTTAGAACAGTGTGATAGCGAAGCTGAATTTTTATGTGAAATGTTCCAACATATCCCACAGGATTTACAACATAGGTTGCTTGTAATGACAGCAGATCATAGTGAAGATACAATGGAACATTGTAAATTATTGCTATTACTACTACGCAAATTTCCTCAAACCATAGCAACTCATGGAGTACGTATCTCAAAATGTAAACAAAGATACTTAATTTTTATAAGATATTTATTTGCATTATTACTTTAGCCACGTTTGGTGGAAACTTTGTTAACTGCGGAGAAACACAGTCATCCAGGGCGAGCTGTGAATGGTTTTAGAAGATTATTGGCATGCGAAACATTACCACTGCTTGGTGATGCTGTAGTGGAATTAAATCCTCGTCTTAGCTTACGATTGTTATGCAAGGCTGTAGAATTTTACTTAGCATACATACAGCAGCCACAAGACACGCAAATTCAAAATCCATGGGATAGACTTTTCCAAATTATGGAACTGATGGGTAAGAAATTAGGATGGGAATTGAGCAGTTTATTCGCTATGCCTTGGAATCGTGAAACATACAGCGATAGACTGCAGCAGTATGCAATTGTGCACAGCACTGGTCTGTGCGACGAGCCTATTGTCAGGCAATTACTAATGTGCACAATTGTAGTATTATTGAGAATATTGAACGAGCATAACGCTCTCATTAACAACGAAGAAACAGTATATTGTCTTGTAGAAGCTTTTGGAGAAGAAGTATATTCTGCAGGTGAGATGTTATATTCATGATTAATGGACAATTCATTTTTATACTTATACCCTAAACTCTTTGAATCAGAATCTAAATTGAAAAAGCGAAAGCGAGATGACAATGCTGGCGTAGTAATAACTAGTGACAGCGATTACAATGGCAGTGGCTTAGCATTGGCAGTAAAGTTGTGGGATTTATTACATAGTAGTGACTATCTTCAAAGAGAAATAACTAAACTGAATCAACAATTGCGGTTAGATAATTGGCTGAATCTATTCTTAACAGATTTAGCAATATATAAAGGTTTACATCATGAAGTAAGGGCGAGATTATTAGAAGGGAATACTTTAGCTACTAATATTCGTTTGGCTTGTACAAGTTTCTTTTTGAAAGATTACCAGGTGTGCTATGATTATATTCGAATGAATATATTTTCATTAAATCTGAATTATATAGCTTCTTATAAGACAGATCTTAAGCTTAATTATATAGTGTATATTTTTCATTAAAACTATTAAATAATTTTTCTTCTAGGCTATGTTGGAATATATTGTTGTAGTAACAAACTCATTACCTACTACAGCAGGCAAAATATCTCACACTCTGACAGTTCCAAGCACCAGACATTTACATTATTTGACTCTTGCTCGTTTTCCTATTTTACAATATTGTTGTAAATTACTTCTTTTAGCTATAAAGGTAATAATATTTTAAAATCCTTTTACATTAAAATATATGATTGATTTAACTTTAGGAAAATTTTTCTTCACCTGGAAATATTGGAGACTTGTCTATTGGACATGCATTGGTCCTTATACAGATAGATTGGCCGCAAGAAGCTAATCTTTTAACTACAATAACAGAACGAATTCTCAATCGTGGAAGTTTTATTTATCCATTATTCCAATCATACATAATATGTATAGATATCTTAGAAGAATTAACGTATTTATGGTCTGATCATGGCGGAGGAGTATCATTAGACATAACAACAGGAATGGCGATTATACAAAGTATATATAACATTCTTTAATATAGTGTACTTATTATATGTTGTAGAAACAAAAAAATTATATAAGGATTATTCTAGATCGCCGCGTCACTACTCGTGGTGCTGATAAAGGAGTGCGTGAGGAATTTAAGCAAGCCATGCGTCAACAAGCCGCACGGGACGGTACTGTATATTTAGATGAACTGTTAGAGAAATTTATTATTAATGAACAAAACGTCATTCTGCATAGTTTAGGCCGGCCACAATGTACTGATTTGCGATAACTGCAATTTTGTCATACACACGCTCCAATAAATTTGAACAAGCATGCTTGTGCTAACTATAGATACAGTATACATATATCATTAAATAACATAATAGTATCATTATCGAGCATTTTTGCATTAAAAATGAGATAAATGTACATTCGAATGTGGAAGGAAGCGGAGATGCTGAGTACAAAAAGTGCAAGCAATGTGTGAACAGAATTCTGATTAGATTTCAGAATCTTTAGTTACAACTGAACGTGCAACATCGCTAGACACATTCCGATTTACTTCGTAAGTCAGTTTGCGCAAGTATTGAATGATAATTTTTATATTTGCTCCAATTACTTGTGCAAACTGTAGTTTTGTTACACACACGCTCCAATGAACTTGTACAAGTGGCTTGCGCATATATATTTGATAAGTTTATTTGAATATCTGGTCGGCTTTAATTCCAAACAAATTATGACCACAAGTACGTGGTGAAACTCAAAATGAATTTATTCATTTAATTAATTTGAAATTTTATCATACATTTGTAGTCATAACTTATACACATTTTTTTTATAATAAACAAGTTTCCAACACCTATAACTTAATTTTTATTCTTGATTGTTATTTAACAAGAATAATTATGTGACAGTTTATAAATTATTTATAAAGATTTTATAAAAATATAACAACACACAAATTAGAAATATAATATACAATTAAAGAACATATAACTTTTATTTCTTGCAAAATCCTATTTTACATATTAAGTATACAATAAACACAAGGTAGAAACCAATATTTTAAGATTTATGAAAAACATGTTTAATTTTCTCGTATAAGATTTTAATGTTATAATTATATATACAAATGATTAAAACGAAATTTTTTTAACAGTTTGCCTGTAGATTTCTTATATGGACGTTTTCTCTGTCTGTGAGTGTGTGTGTAAATATTTTATTTCCTTATATATATATATATATATATAATATATATCTTTAACAATAGGATTAATAATCAACAAAATAATGTAAAATTACTCTGAGAAACTGATAAAATATAATTTTCGAGGCAGAATATATAAAATTTGATTAGCAAATAATAAGTAAATTGATTACAGATATATAATATGCTACATTATTGATTATTTACTATCGATTGTTATACAAAGTTAATATAACAAATAATCATCTCATTAAGGCTGTTTGCAATTATAAAAATTCATAATGAATATATATAAACAATTTAGATTTTTGGGCATTCTATCTAATGTAAACGCTTAATTGAAGGGCACTTAGAAGTAATACTTTTATCCCAGGCATAAAGGAAGCTATTTGACTAAAATCTGGTCCTGATACTAATTGTGTATGTAAGTCTAGTCCGCCGGTATAATTGCCATTTTGAATCATCTGTGATATTTGATGTAAACCTTGCAATGTATTTTGAGATAACTGAAAAAAGAATTTGTATCACATATACATAATGTAGAATAATATTATAACTGACTTACCTTATTTTCTCTAAGGCAATCGTACAGCACTTCCAATTTTTTTGATACATCTTCTATCTTCCTTTTGATTTGCTAGAAAAATAATGCGAATACAAATATTTTATATTAACTTGAACATATATATGGCTAGCTTTAAAAAATGTAAATATATATAGTAATATATAGGTTATTACATATATATTCAAAAATGAGTATTTACCGGATTCTTTGCATTTTCATAGCATTGATTCTTTAATTCATCCAATATCGTTTTTAAATGTATATGTTGCTCAGGTATAGGTGCTTTAGGTTTCTCAGGTTCTGCAATCTGTGCAGGCATTACAGATTGTAATGGTTCAACTGGTTTGTTAAGTGGTACCGGATTCGACACACCTTGCCTGAATTGCGGATTGTAAACTGTAGGAGGTTCTTGATAGAAATTGTCCTGAGGTAATGGCTAAAAAAGTTGTCAAAATACAAATACGTATAAATGCGAGCATATAAATACATATACAAAATAATAACGGAAATCTTACAATTTCCTTATGATTCTCCAAGTAATAAAAATCCTGAGAAAACGGGCAGATGAGAGTATAACGCTCCAACAACTGCGTTATACTCTGATCTGCCCGTTTTCTCAGAATTTTTACATATACAAAATATTAAATGAAAATCGACCATAAAATGTTCAATACGATTAGAAATTATATGTAGGGCTTACACTTGGTTCTGGTTGATTAGTTTGCAGTGGATGCATTATTGGATTTTGTGATTGATAATCCATCTTCGGCTGAAAAATATAAATAATTTATTCTTAACGATGCATTCTTAATCTAGACTTTTCGGCCACTTTAGTGGTGATTGATAACGCGTCTATAACACCATGAAAGCTTTCAGACAACAAAGCTCCACTAATTCACCCCAATACTTAAAGTGATTATAACACAATTAAATGTATGAAAAAATTTTTTACATTTATAAAATTTATGACGCATAAGATATAAATAACAATAATCTGCATGAAATCAGTTTTAAAATGCAAAGCAGTTTGAACTTTTTTTTTTATATAACACGCTTATTAGTTCATATCACACAAATATAAAAAGATTACATTATAATCAGATTAATTCTATTAAGAGTATGAAAGTAGGTAACACTGACAATAACAATATGTTCTACAATAATATGAAACATTATAGATATAGCATTCTCGACATGTGAAGCCGACTACCTTAACGTCTACACCCTTTGAATGTTTTGCCTTCCACTTCTTAGTACCAGAATGTTCCGCAGACATTTCGTTGTATAGTGCCAGTACTGGCTATATGATTTTAATATATACATATATCAGTATCTAAAGGTAAGAGATTTAGTCGAACGAAAGACAAGGAAATAACGTGAATAGGGGCGACTAATCGGAACTGAGCAATGGAATTGAGTAAACTCGAGATAATTTACCTGTGTTCTGGAACTTTTTGCTATAGGTGGATCGTTCCATCCAGACGGTTGTGGCGGTAATTGATATGTATTTTCGTTCCCATATGTCTGCATTTGTGAAGTAGGTTGCGATCTAATAGGATCGTACATTTGAGTTTGTGGTACATTTTGCAATGGCGACATTATACTTGGCTGAAGCAGCTTATATGATTCTGGTTCTTTAGGATTATTCATAAAATTTGGCGGTTGGTTGGGATAGTTGTTACTCGGTATAGGAATCTGAGGTTGATATGAATTTTGCTGAGGATAGCCAGGGATAGGTGAGATTTGCTGAGGATAGCCAGGGATAGGTGAGATTTGCTGAGAATTATATAATGGATTTGACGACGGGAAAGTATTCTGACCATATGATGGAGTAGATTTTACAGATGGATCTATCAGATATTTTGTTCTCGATTGTGGTCCGACACTGGACGGTCTCGAGCCACTCAAATTGGAACCGGATGTTGGTGGAGGCGGAGGAAGAGGTTGCGCTATAGGAGGCTGCGATGGGATTTGATTGTACGAGTGTGAATATTGATCGTAAATTGTAGATTGCACTTGAGATTGAGGAGGAGGAGGAGGAGGAGGCATTCCATATAATTGAGATTGCTGTGTGTTAAACTGATTTGTAGGAGCTCCGTAAGATTGTTTCAGTGGATTTGTGTTCCAGCTCTGTACTGGTGTTGTTTGTTGTAATGGTTGCTGCAGTGGATTACATGGACCTTGTGACACTCTTCGTGTCTGTTCATAATAGTAATTCTGAGCAGGTTTTGTAACATGCCTCTGTTCTTGTATGTAATTTAAAGCTTTGCATAAACGATCTCTCAGCATTGAAACTCTTTGATCTTGACTATTCCCAAGATAGTTTAAGGCAGCCTCTAAATCGCCTTCTGCTGCCAGCATCTCAGCGTATTGAGACAACACTGTAGCAATTTTGTCTTCTAGCTGCACTTCCCTGATACCTTGAAGTTCCAAAGCTTTCTGCATTATTACTACCAGTTCTACCATTTCTTGAATATCACCATCGGACACTTCAATCAGTTTATTCAAATTACCGGAGCAAATGTAACAAATTTGTGCTTGCTTTTTAAGAATGGGATTTTCGCATGACATCAAGCGATCGCCAAGTATATCTATTATACACAATTTATATTGTAAATATATGAGAACAGTAAGTGATTATATATAATAAATTATTTCTGTAATACTTACCGCACAAGATAGATCGTTCCTGTGTAGTGGAATGTGTAAATATACCAATTAATGCTTCCTTCCAACATTTTATATCACTGTTCTTAACAACTTCTGCCCAATTTTCACTAACTAATGAATTGATGAGAGAATTTAATGCACTAGAGTGCTGTAAAAAGTACCTATATTGGGTACGTGCTAGTAGTTCGGGACCAGCGGCCATCGAAAGAATTATAGCGTCGGCGTATCTTTTACTAGCAAAACATAAAGATACAGCGGCTTCAATATTTCCTAAGAGAATGGCTTGAGTGATAAGACCATCTTCATCTAAAAACACAATGCAAATATAAATCTTTTATAAATTTGTTTTACTACAGTATTAATATTATTAATGTGTTAATTACCATCTGAAGTATTTATGATATAATTACTATCTGCAGGCTTATTTGACGATACTTTTTTATTTTGCTCTTGTGCTATAGTATCAAATACAGAATTGCCGACCACATTTCCATTTATTACCTAAATCAAATAAAAAATACATATAAAGTTAAAACAATGTTAAGAAAAAGTACAATGTAAATATCAATTAAAATCTTACATTATTGAGATTAGAGACACCTTCTATAATGTTGTTTATATCATCTTGAGGCACAAACTGATTCAGCTTATTATTCATTATCTCAGTATTGTAGCCCAATATCTCCAATATACTTTTTGTCACATTTTCATCAAAGTAAGCACCTACACATTTCCAGACTTTTTTGGTATGTTCATCTGGAGACTTATCCATCTTTTCCTTACAAAACTCGTTGAATTGCTCAGTTTCCAGTGTTGTTTTTAATTTGTTGGAACGTTGAATAAGATTGGGTTGTACAATTACTTGTGATATAATAACTTTCCTATTCGCTTTTTTGTTTAAATTCGGATCAGCAGGCTGATTCTCGAAAATTACTAATTTACCACCAAACTGAAAATCATATTTTTATATTAAATAATTATACTTTTTTATTCTCTGTTTAATATAATAAATTTTACGATATGAAGCAGAAAAACTTACTCCAAATGATGCTCCAAACGGCCTTTTTAACCATTTAGGAGCTTTTGTTAATACTGCTGCTGTTCCTGTCTGTATTGTAGATTGGGTGAAAGGATCTATTCCTGGGAATGAATCCCCTATTTTGTTAGATGTTTCTTGCTGTTGTCCACCTAATAAAGAATAGACAACAGCATGCCCATCAAAGCTACTGCCAACAATTAAACCTGGATTCCTTGGGCACCAAGACACATCAAAGTTCCATTGAGCTGTTTGGGCTAATTCACATATCACCTCACCATTCTGTCATTAAAAAATGATAATAAAATGATAATGATTAAAATTCCACTAATTTATTGAAGTGTATATTCAAAACATTACCAATGCATTTGAATTGGGATTCCAACACAATATTCTGTTATCCTTGGCACAACTCAGGAGTAAATCAGCATCCTGTGGATTCCATGCGATTGAAAGAACACCACGCTGATGACCTTGTAGAGTTTTTAAAGGCGACGTTGGAACTCTTACATCCCATAGTTCAATGATAGGTGTTTGATCATCTTCAGATGCCAAGCATAATTGTGTTCCAATATCTGGATGCCATTGAGCAGCTTTCCAGCGTACCTATACATAATTAGAACATAACAATTGTGAGATCTTTTCTAAACAAGAAGATTGTGTATTATATCAGTGTCAAGACAAAAAAGATTATACCCTTGAATTTGTATCCGCTAGTTTGAATAATGGTTTTTTTTCTTTCACATTCCATATAATACAGTATTGTGAAAATGTGGAAACAAGAATGTCTTTTAAATGTACTGTAAGATAAAATGAGAATCATATTGGTAACTCCAGATTTGTATAAATAATTAATTTTGTCATGCAACTTCTTTGAGCATAAATACACTTGATATAAATACCTTGTTTGTTCCAGGCAATATGTTGAACATCTTCTGACTGCTGGCTTCTAGAGAGGGTTGTTGGCGTGTTTGTATTAATATCCCAAATATAGATCTCACTTTCTGTAGCACCTGTAGCCAATTGATTTTCTTCTTGAAAGGGATTAAAATCCATTGCTCTGACAGGACCAGTGTGCCTACGAGGACTGTTTATTAGGCAGTTACTGTCTCTAGCCAATAACTTTGCAGCAGAATAGATTTTTATGGTTCCATCCTCACAACCGCCAACAATTATGCCTGCTGGATTATTTCCATAGGAGCCCCAGATAATTTTGTGAAATCTAGATTGACAATGTCACTTGATTAATCAACCTCTGGTAGATTACATTTAATTTTATATAAGTAACTGACCTATGATCACTAGGAACACTAGCCTGGAGCTCCATTTCATATCCAGGCTGCTGTAAATTCAACGAATACAGATCTAAACTGGCAGAAGTACTGAAACTGGCATCTAACTGCTGTGCCGCTGTCCCAGCAGCCAGCATGATGGGATGTTGAGTTGGTGGAGACCATGCTACATTCACTGTCTTCAGTAGCTCCTTAACTTTCATCTACATATGAAAAGAAAGAAAAATCTGCTCTTAACGTCCCATACATTTTACGTTAATGAATTAGAAAAAGAAATCTTTTCGCGAGTAACACAATGGCACCAAGGTATGAATACCCGAATGAGAGCAGTCAACTGCTCGTAAACGTAATGGGATAATAGTGTCAAAAAATGCAATCGACATTGCTGCCACTGCGTCGGGGACCAATTGCGTTCCGTCATTCGAGCGAGACGCAATCGTCGGTACGACCGACGATCGACATTTTGATTGAATAACGCGTTATCTCACCTTGATTCGTGTCTAAACAGCTGTAAACAGGGAAATTCCTGGGCAAAACGGTAAACGGGAATCCGGCGAGATGCAACGACCCGTCAAGTCTTCCAACGTGGCGTGCTGCACGCGAACCGTCGGCGGTGCCGCCCTCCCTTGGTATCGTCAGCGTATTACGACGTCAACGGCATATCGGCCTCGACTGTGTTTCCGCGTGTTGGCTGCTGCAATTGCTGTAAAAGTAAATTGTGCTATAAAAGAGAGAGCGAATGGCGAATCGCTCAGCGTCGGAGCGTTCGCCTTCGTTACTGAAGGGAGTTAGAACGTTGCTTCAAGACAAGGTAATATTAGTAAAGTAATATTACATATTCGCTTTTCACGATGTTGTCGACTGATAGAACGACCATTTAAGTTTGCTTGTATCTATCATTTCCAATATAAATTGTACTCCATTTGCTCTCTCGCTTCGAAGCTGCATTTATGGAATTGCATGAGATATTGCATCACCGGTTTCTACGCGTCGTAATAAATTGTTGATTGTCTCACGAAAGGTTCAAAGTCTACTTTTACTTAACTAAAAGTGAGTTACAACTTAACTCAAGAATTCGAAACAATTGATATTTTACATGATATCGTGATTAATTGTTCTGCTTAAAATTTGTTATAAATTTTTAAATTATTTGCTTTTGCATTTAGTTTAGATGCTGCAGAATAGCTTTGATTCAAGAGCAATTATTATATAGATATATAGTTATATATATCTATTCTTAATGTTTAATATAACGCTACATTTTTTTATATTAAATTTTGTCTTATAAATATATTTAGATTACGTTCTTTGCGACATTATTATCTTATGTAATTGTAAGATAATATTATTGATATATAAAACTTACTTCTTATATTAATATAATAAGATTTTTATTATATTATTATAATAAGAAAGTATTATATATTAATTCATATAATACAATACAAACTTAAATTTACTGTACAAATAAATTTAAGTATTGATATAAAAAGGTATGCTGAAAAAATGTACAAAATTATAAGTTCTAAAAAGCAGTCTTTCGAAATCAAAATAATAAACAATTTTTCTTCCAGAGTCCACTTTAGAAATTTTTGGAATCTTCTTTTTTTTGTCGCAATGACCTGACCTATCGATCACGAAGAACTCGTGATAACAGAGACCGAATCTGCATGATAATTTCAGGCAGCTTGGTAAAATAAAATGAAGTGGAACTTCTCAAAACTGATCAGTTATACATGAATTGATCCTCTGCTGATATATGTTGAGGATATGAACAAGTGAACAAGATTGATATTATGGATTAATGAGCAGCAGAATGTGGCCTAGAGTAATAAGACGATTACGACAACGTCGAACGACGTTAATCGTTTTCTTGATCATTATATTTGTATGCCAATTTCTGCTTTGGTATAGGAGGAAAGAGAAAAGTGTCAATTTGGAAAATAACTTTATCCGGTATAAATTAACAATTACTTGTTATTTAAATTGATTTAAATGTTGATTTAAATTCAGCATGCTTCTGTTACAGATCACATGGAAACCAGAAAGATTACATTGATCAACGAGGAATTCATGTAGTAGTTGGTCATTATATTGGAGATTCTGTGGATTCCTTGAAAATTCCAAACATTACGAAAGGTAATAAATGCAATACATTAGAAAAATTTTAAATAAGTAAAAATATTATATATTTTTTTTAGATGTTATTAATCAAAATTTATTCAACCCACTGCCGTTTGAAGGCAAAAATGGAGAACCTGTAGTAATACATCCAAAAGATTTTTATAAAATGCAGCAGTTATATCAAATTAACCGATTTAATTTAATGGCTAGCGATAAAATACCTCTAAATCGGTCTCTACCAGATGTTCGGAAAAAAAAGTAAGAGTGTTATTGTTTGATATGTCAGATAAATTTTTAATATCATTTAATTGTAAAATGTCTTAAACAATTCAATTAAAAAAATTTTACAGGTGTATTTCGCGATACACAAACTTAGGTAAATTGCCGAAAACGTCAATTATCATAGTTTTTCATAATGAAGCTTGGAGTACATTATTGCGAACAGTACATAGCGTCATCAATAGATCACCGAAAGAACTGCTAGAAGAGATTATTCTTGTGGATGATAACAGTGAAAGAGGTGAATATTTAATTAATTACAAATCCATAATATTAACTTTATTATTATTTATAACAAATTAATCTTCTGTCACCTTGTTATTTATTGCTAGAATTTCTGAAAAATTCTTTGGATGATTACGTGAAGAATTTGAGCGTTCCTACAAGAGTTTTAAGGTCTAACGAACGAATAGGATTGATAAAAGCGAGATTGTTGGGTGCGAATGATGCTAAAGGTGAAGTTCTCACTTTTCTCGATGCTCACTGCGAATGTACAATTGGTAAGTAAGCTATTATTATTTTATAATAATATTTGAAACAGTCTCTCTCTTTGTTATATACAATATCGATATTGTAATATTTGCAGGATGGTTGGAGCCACTACTTGAAGTGGTTGGTAAAAATGCAACAAGAATAGTCGCTCCAGTAATTGATATAATAAACGATAATACATTCAGTTATACAAGGTAATTATTTATTCTTGTATTTATATCAGTATGATCTTGATAAACAGCCTTAATTTTTTATGATTAAGGTTTTATTTTTTTCTAGACAATATTTTGAAAATTATTAATTTTGTAGATCGTTTGAACTTCATTGGGGTGCGTTTAACTGGGACTTACACTTTCGTTGGCTAACTTTGAACGGTCGTCTATTGAAGGAAAGACGCGATAACATTGTCGAACCATTTCGAACACCTGCAATGGCGGGTGGGCTATTCTCAATGAACAGAGATTATTTCTTCAAATTGGGAAGCTACGATGATCAAATGCGAATTTGGGGTGGTGAAAATTTGGAACTATCATTTCGAGCTTGGCAATGTGGAGGCAGCATCGAGATTGCTCCATGTTCTCATGTCGGGCATCTTTTTCGAAAGTCTTCCCCTTATACTTTTCCAGGCGGCGTCGGAGATATATTATATGGCAATCTTGCTAGAGTCGCTTTAGTATGGATGGATCAATGGGCGGAGTTCTATTTCAAGTTCAATCCTGGTGAGATTACTATTAATAGTGATACATTTTATCATTATATATTACGAATTTATATTTTATCTATTTAGTTAGATCTTAAATTTCATGGATGAGCGGATTCTTATATCTCAAATTTCATTAGAGGCAGCTAGACTGAGATATAAACAGCAAGTTCGTTCGAGACTAGCTTTACGCGAGAAACTGCAGTGTAAGAGTTTCGAGTGGTACTTGGAAAATGTATGGCCAGAGCATTTCTTTCCTACAGATGATCGATTCTTTGGCAAGGTATCGTTGATTCTATTGTGTAATGCGATATAAACTGATATATGTATTATATATTTACATATATATATTAACTATTATATATATATATATATATATATATATATATATATATATATATATATATATT
>NW_017306160.1:749341-753200 GCF_001594115.1 Trachymyrmex septentrionalis
TTAACTTTTAAATAGCTTTCTAAATTGAGATTAGTCAATTATTTATATCAGATAGTGCATGCTGGGACAAAGAAGTGCATTATGCGACCGGCTGCGAAAGGTTCTTATGGACAACCTTCAGGGAACGCAGTCTTACATTCATGTATACCGCGGCCGATGCTCAGCCAGATGTTCGTGATGACCAAAAATGGAGTGATAATGACTGATGAAAGTGTATGTTTGGACGCACCGGAACGAGATATACAACAAAAGACGCCAAAAGTAAAAATAATGGCATGTAGCGGTCGCGAAAGACAAAAATGGAAATATGATGAAGAAGTACCGTATTTCTGACTGATAGAATATTAACTATGATACGTTTCTTTTAACAATTTTTACAATATCAATGATTATTTCTAGACAAAAGTAATTTTGCACGTGCCTTCTGAGATGTGTCTTCAAGCAACAACGGATGATGACACGCTTACAATAGCGGCTTGTACTAAGAATCTCGATCAACAATGGATCTTGGAACCAGTTTCTTGGAAGTGATAATCATGATGTCAATGTTATTAACTAAGAAAAAAAAGAAAAAGCAGTGCCTTAATGAGTTGTCTATCAGTAACTAATAAATATTTTTACTGATACATTAACTGTCGCGACAATTGTCATGAGTGTCATTTTAATGAAAAATTAATATTTTTTTTTACTTTTATACTGAACGAATTCAAATAAGATGTATGTCTTTGCTCTACAACAAGGTTTGAAACATACAATAAAAAAATAATTTATACTATTATTGCATCTATTATATATATTATATTTTTTCTCCATGACTTCCAATTCTACATCATTAAAATTTCTTGAACATTTTTATTTTTATTTTTTTTATATTTGCAATTTAATTTCGTTTATTATTTCTTTTAATTTTGTTTTTCTTCCTTTCTAATTTATTTCTATAAAATTGCATTTAATATTTTATAACAGGTAGTATATTTAAAAAATAAGCACAAAAACATAATACAATTTTTTACATTGTGCTTTTCATCTGGTAAATAGATCTCGTTTCACCATCTAATGGATGAGATGACTATGCTGGATCACAGTTAATAATCTGAACATGAATGATCTGCTTCGAGAATAAGAATGCGTCGATGCCATAATTATACGTGAGCATCGTTTTGCTATATAATTTCCTATTAACGTTATCCTTCAAAGTAACGGCTTATAAACGCCAAGCTGGATAACTAGTTTGGAAGTGTTTTAAATAAATGCACGCGCGCGTGGATTGCGGGGACACGTTCTTTAGACCGATTTGGCATTGCCTTAAATAGGTAATCCTCCGCTGTCGCAATTCCGAAGAAGATGCGTATTGTTAGTGATTCATTGCTAGTTAAGGTCCTGTCGACGAGTCATCTTTATTGTCATCGTCGTCAAGGCTAAATCGAAAATGCTTCAGTTTGACATCGTTTCGTTGTAATATTAACGATGAATGCCATTTAGAAGCTCCTTTGTGTTTTATGAAATAGTTATTATATAAAATATTTCTTCTAGTATTATTTAAATTTGTGAAAATATAAATTTTATTTATAAATTTTTGAAAAAATTATCAACAATGCAGGAATAATTTAAAAGCATAATACTGCTATCGAAAAAACTATTCATATATCAAATATTTATTCTGTATAAAAAAAAAACGCAAATAAATACAGTTTTAAAAAAATATTCAACTTGTCAAATTTGATGATTATAAGTACTATGTTAAATTTATCTACGTTTCTGACGTACTCGCCTTTTTTTATTTTAAACGTTCAATTTAACTGCAATACGCCATCACAGTACATTAACGTTTCTAATTAAAAGTATAATGTTTCAAGGATCTAAATTCCTTCCAATCCATTCTGATCAATTACAGTAGTCAAATACGCTTGTAGAAGGTTAACATCATATATAGTGTATAAAGTTTCTCTCCTCGACAATATTTATTCCATAATGTATTATTATTTCTGCTTTTGATGATTAGTTTGATCATTTATAATCCGCATCATATAAACAAGGCTTAAAATGTGTATGCATTCTAATATATAATAGCTTAAGAAATATCTTACATGTTTATATTATTTTTTATCATAAAATTTCCAAGCCAAAAAACACAAATGACGTCAAATGACTCCAAAATGTCACTAAAAGTCACTTTTCATTTACGATTCGTTTTAACGTTATTTTGACGTTATTTTTCTTGTATAACTTGTTATTTTGAGGTGTATAAATGCAAATAATTATTATATAAAATATTTTTTTCTAGTATTATTAAAATTCTAAAATTATATAAATTGTGTTACAATTTTTTAAATATTAATATACCTGTTTATAAAACAACAATTAAAGTTGTTTAACTACATGTTATTGTTACTTCACTACATTACTTTGCCACATTCTATAATTGCAATTATAATAACGTTTGTATATATAAATGTTATATAATTGACGCACAATAATGACAAACGCAACATTATTTAACAGTTTTGAATAAATTATTTATCGAAATCTGAAGTCTCAAGGTTAATTGGCGAATTGATTGGAAAGTTATTATTATATCACGACGCGTGATAGGAGATCGATCTCTGTCATATCGTTTCGGTGTGATTTCGAGCCAGACGATACAAATGAGTTGCATTCGCGGGCTACTTGGCACAGTTTACCGATATCTGGGTCAAAGTCATGTCCTCGGTGAGGCTGCAGAGAAGGCACTTAGCCCGAAGCGCAGTATCCCGCCCGTGCCTTTGGATCTGATCACCTCCAGGCCAAGTTTGGTTGAGATGACTTTTATTTATGGATTCACGTCGTCTCCGAAACGAAAAATTTTTTTCCCGTCGACAAATGTAATCGAAACAGCATCGAGACACCGCGCACATATTTTGCACAAAGTTCTAATTAAATTTATTTTTAAATTAAAGAGAAATTTTGTGCAAGAGTTTATTTTATGTAAAAGTAATATTAAAATTAATATAAAATATAATATACAATTATTTAATTTGAAAAGTGATATTATGGCTAACGTTATTTAATAAAAATCAAATGTTTAATGTTATTGATTTGTTCCTATATATTTATAATTAATAAAATCACTTATTCAATTATATGCGCTTGTACTTTAGTCACTTTTAGTATAAGCAGGACTATAATTTTATAAGGAACGGGAAATAGTTAATCATCAATATGCTTAATGAAGGCGGTTACGATATAATTAACTCTAGATATTCTAGATGACGCATCTTATTATTTCTTTAGTTTAATTTCAGTTGTGAAAATAGCATAGAAATAAAACGGATATAGTTGTCTCTATAATTTTCGAAATTTATCATCAAGTCACGTCGCCAACTTGTTCACTGGTAATGTGTAAGTGTTCCGGTTCTCATACACTTATGACCCTGGTCAAGTCCTCGTTTCCCACCTTAAATTGCGGTTCTTCTTCTTAATGTAGGGAAAAAAAAGAACTTAATTTCTTGAAAACGGGCTTTTTTCGGTTGAACCCGCCATTGACCCTCTTGACGTACAGCTGTAAAAAAAAGAAAAGATGATCTTAAAAAGCATTTAGACGCGTGAAAGAAAATACCGCACGATTTAAATATTATGAACTAAAACAATAAACTAGAAGCCAGACTTCAGCTTGTTTAAATTATTCTAGTTTATGTCGTTCACGTAACCACTGTGATATATTAATGATATCTGACAACTAACAAAAGTTTCAAGATAATATTAATGACATCTGACAACTGACAAATGTCGTTAGAAAAATTGAATTTGTGAGAAAAGAATCATGAATTTTTATTAATTAGAAGAAATAAATATGTTTTAAAAAGTTTTCGAAAATGTAGAA
>NW_017306160.1:753241-758958 GCF_001594115.1 Trachymyrmex septentrionalis
AAGTATCTAGTACGTGTTCTTGTTAAAAGCTTCGAAAAAGGATTTGGTGGAGAATAAATCCAATTAATACACAAATAAGTCTTCCTTATATATATATTGAATCATTATATATATATATTTTTTTGCATCAAATATTACATATTGACATATATACAGTCATCATTGTGCTGTACACACAAAGGCGTGACTACGTAACTATAAATGTCATATGGAAAATAGGAGTGACGAACAATTATAGGATCGTTCACAAACGTCATCTTTACTCGATCATCCCGTTCGATGAGCCAACCGCGTCCTCGTGTCATGACAAGGATTAAATAGTTCAATGGATTGTACCGGAAGACAATTTTAATTAACAATCCAAGCAAGCGCGAGTTACAATTAATTTTTGTGAAGAAAATTTTAATTATTACCATTTTTATTCGAGTAAATAATAATTTTTTTCTGATATACAAGGATATTATGTTAAGGTCTTAAGACGTTAATTAAAATGAGAGAATAATTGAGATGTTTATGAAGTTATTTTATACAGAATTTCGAAATTAAACATAAATTTTCTTCAATAAAGTGAGAAATTTTCAGTTATTTTTAGAAACAAATTATTGAAATGTAAACGAAGACGTCGTTAATCTTTCACGCAACATATAAACAGTTTATTAAAAGGAAACGTATCTTCTTCGTTGCAACAATAAAACAATACTACGATCGCTCGTCCAATTGAAGGCACTTCGCGCGTTTTCCATGTTCTTCAATATTTGACTATAGATATAACAAGAATCTGTAGGATTGAACTGAGCTTGAAAACTTGTGTACGTGTCGTGTATGTATATATATATGTGTGTCCTTAAATTACTATTTCTAAAGGTAACGAGCGCTTTATAGCTTCCTCGGCACACGGCGCCATTTCCGTGGCTAATAATAAAAGTACGTATAACTCGGTAACCTCGGTCAAATCACAATCGTGGTGGTATGATTTATATTTATATGTATATATTATCTATATTCACTCATTCACACACGCGAAACACACACACACACACATTTGTATATATATATATATATATATATTTTTTTTTTTGTATCTATATACCTCATATAAAAATTAAAGATAGTATTTATACAGTTTGTCTTAATACATATCGCGCGCGATTGACTATAATTACAGGATGGTGGTACGAACACTCGTGCGAATCAGATTGACAATTCTATTAGAATTCGACGAATAGCAACGATCGAGATCGTGGTAGAGCCCAAAGATGGCTACAGGCTAGAATTAAATCTCTCTCTCTCTCTCTCTCTCTCGTAACTAAAATAATAAAAATCTAAGCCGGACTTAAATTAATCAAAATAAGATGTTGCGTTGTCGCGATGGCATACAGCTGCGTGATTAGTCTGTCTTTGGTCCACGTATCGCGAAATTTTCTCTTTTACTCGTAAATGTCCGCTTAAAGTCGTCGTTTCTTGAATAGCATTTACTGTCGAGATAGTTTAGGACCGGTTATTCTACCTTTTGATAAATTTTACCTGTGAGATAAATCTGGTAATCCACGCATGTGATTGGCTAATCTTGCTACTTATCCAACAGGTAAAATTGATCAAAAGATGGAACAACTGGCCCTTAGACGTGTTATCGAAATGATTCTTCATGAAATTGTGGCATACTGGAAGTGTACACTTTTTAAAAAATATAAGTGTAGATTTAGCACACCATGGGTGTTGAATGTAATTGTATTGATGTTGATATAAATACCAACGTTGTGTGAATTTAACATAACGGTTTTTGACTTTATAGGACGGAAAAGCCATTGTAATGCTCCGAAATAATGTCATATTTTGAAGTAAGAAATTCAGCGAAATAACGAATTATAAAAAACCTTATTTAAGAACAAGAGTTGTAAGACTTTGAAAATAGATCCTCGCCCTTTAAATCCAAGGTACCTAAGAACAGGAAGATAATGTCAAAATATTAAAATCAATCGTAAATGATTGAAAAATGACTTTTACATGTATATAATGGTCATTTTGGAATTATTTTGACGTTATTTTGATGTCACAATAATTTATATATTCTACTTGATTATTAAATCCACCATCTATGATGTTAAATTCACAGCATATTGGTGGTTTGTATCAGTAAACTATAGAAATCACATGATTTTAAATCCACATTCATATTTTTAATATCAACATTCATATTTTTAATATCAATAATAATATTTTTAATATCATATTTTTAATATCAACATATTTTTAATATGAAACGCGATCGTGGCACAAAGATGTAATCTTGTACAAAAAAGATTTCGGGAATACTCGAAAGGTTCGACGCTTATTGCACATTGCTCATCGCAGCATTACTCTTAACGGCTTTGTCTAACTAAGATTGAGCCTCGAATACGAATTCTAGGTATGTATACATCGCTGTTATGTGAAAGAAACGTTTGCATAGGCACAGTGCCGTACACTCTACATATCCTTATCATTAACGTCGTTGTTACGATACGCACTTATACGTATATAGTCAGTCGGAATTTATGATTCGCGACTGACGAAGGTAACATAAGGCTCGCGTGCTGAGGAGCACCGCAGCTCGAACGAACGTTACAGTTTCCTAACGGCGATCAAGCGCTCTCCTCTATTCTCCTTTGCTATTCTCTCTCTTCCTCTCCCTTTTTTTTTCTCTCCTTATCTTTGCTTTGCCGGCTGTCGCAATTCGGCGGAGATCGGATGACCGAGAGTGTCGCAAGTGGACGTAAGTGACCGGTGAAATCACACACGCGAACTGGAACGAGAAGCCCCGAGATGAGATCGAGAGGTGCGAGGCGTGTCTTGCACCGCGAGAACCTGACGCAATTTAGTTCGAGTAGACGCGGCGACGAAGACGGGAGATGCGAGAGCTCTCGAGAGTCGCCCGAGGAGTCCTCTGGTTAAATTACGAAAATGGTCTCGCATCTCCCGTGTCATCTTCACGCAGCCGTGTTGTGTTTTTGAACGAAACATTTGAACGTAAAAGATTTTCTGGAGCTTGATATATTAAAATCTGATTTGTTTCGAGGATACATCGAAAATTAGATGAAAAGAATTACCTGTGACTTTGTTGAGGTACCTAAAAATTTAGGCAGATACGGATCTGAAAGTAATTCCGTGTTGGACCATCGCAATAATTCTCATTATTCAAAGCCCAAACATGATGAGCGATGTAAAAAGTTTGAACATTCTAGCGACCAGTAAGCTTAATTATTTTTTTCCGTGAAAATTATTTTTAAATCTGTACTTAGCTGAACTTTTAGATACTTCAACAAAACCGTTCTTTCCGTGCAGTCATATCCGGGATACGTATAAGTTGTTGTACCGCAATTAAAAAATAAGCGTATACTACTTGAGTGGCTTAATCGTTGAAAGACTTCTAAGAAGCTTCACAAGCACCATCTTATCACAAACTTTTTTCTATGAAATATGAATGATCGTGGTGTAGGATGCATGATTTATAGATAATTTATAAAATGAAAGAAAGAACTCAGAGCAATAGCTAGTTGTTAGTTGCTATATTGTAAAACATAAAAATTACAAAACACTTTCTTAAATCTCGTCTTGTAACTTTAAGCTTTTAAAATATAGCAACTAGCTATTGCTCTAAGTCCTTCCTTTCATTTTATTAAATTTAATTAATTGAGCGTGGATATGTTGAAAATTTATTTAGATAATTTATATTTACAACCAAATTATATTATATATCTGTCAGATATAGTCATTTAAAAGAAGCTCGAGAATCGTAAGAATATCTCTTCGCGCGTCAATAACTGCGGGATGCTGCGAGAAAACCGATTTCCAGGTCTTGAAGTTCTGATCGATAGGATCTCACGTCTCTCTTTTTCCCCCATCACTCTGTCTCTCTCTCTCTCTCTCTCTCTCTCTCTCTCTCTCTCGTCAAGCCCCCTTTTCTTTCTCTCTTCCGCCTTCGCGAGAGGACTGTGAGACTCTCGCTCGGCGTGGCTCCTTTATTGCGTTTCACTTTCGCGATGAGCTTACCCGTTCGATCGGGGCGTGGCAAAAGTGTAACGCAAGAGAGGTCCGAGGCCATCGGTTGCGATCGGTACGCGTGTGAAGGAGAGAAACAGGGCCCGTGCGCGCCAGGGCTTCACCCGAGATCTGCATTGTGCGAGCTTAGTCACCGAGCGTTCGCAAGGCCGCGTTACGAAACGTCAATAATAAGAGTAAAATGAGGAATTCGCCGGCGGGGTCGAAAGAAGAAAAAAAAAAAATAGGAATACGAAAAGACGAGTAGAAATTTGAGGGAGCGTAAAAATATTCGGATGCTGTTGTATTTAATATTGGTTATTGCCAGGGGTAAAAGAGTGAAGGTATCAAATACGTGCGAGAAATTATGTTCAACTTATCATTAATAAATGTAGAAAAGTTCCTTTCAGTTCACATTTATGAGCGAATACACATCGGAGGATGAAGATTGAAAGTTTTAAAATCTGACACGGAGACAGGTGTTGGGAAAAATAGAAGATAAAAAATATATAAAGGAATAAATAAAGAAAAAAGGAAAAAAAATATAAAAAATGTATGTATAGAAGTATATAAATATGAAAATAGAATAGAGAAAACGGAAGAGTGGCAAATATCGATTATGAAAGCCTTTAAGTTAAATAACATTTAATTGTATTGTAAGTTAGACGAAGAAGAAATTAGATTAGAAAACTTATTAGCGGATGTTCGTAAACAGTTGACGAATTTTCTTCACGTATTTAATGTATTTATTTCCTTAGCAAAATAATTTTCTGTAAAATCTAGCTGAAATTGAAAATTTAAATTGTCCTAAAATCTTGATGTCTCAATCGATGCAAATTCTTCTTCTTATACCGTCCAATGAGACCGAGATTCAAGATTCCTTGTATCTCAAAAGCGTCTCCGTAGGCACCATCATTTATATACGTAGAAAGCGCAATAATTTTAATTTTAATTTCCAGCGATATTAAATTTTCGTCGGAGAAGCATCTGCGGGGAGGACGGTAGCACTTTCCGCCACGGCAATTTGAATAATAATCCGGTAGGTATTTATTATGTCCTTCCCAACGAGAGCCGCGGTGCAAAAGTGGATCGCTTCGGGGAAGCGCACCGTTAAAATGTTGCGGTTTACGAGTCATTGTCGGCCCTATCGCACGCCAGGATCTTTCTGCACGTTTGCATCCGCGCGTCTTAGAAAGTGCGGGTCGTTTTTCGCTGAACTCGCGCGATGAAGTGGGAAGAGCGTAGGAAAAACGCATCCAACAGATGCGAGATGCACCGCGGGAGCACCTTGAGCTACTCCGTAGCTCACGTCATTCCTGGACTCTCATTACAATGTTACGAATCACTGATCGGGTTAATCAAGGTCGGATTTACGCGTCCTACCTCCACGCCGTGCCTAGAAAGCGCCAATAAATTTGCACCCAATATCCTACCGGAAGCGACGATTAAATCGCTTCACGGCGAACGAACTCTACGATGACGACTCATTCGCCGTTGAGATTGCCGCCGTAGTTTCGGGCGTAGTTTGCGATAATAACTAATAATCCAGGTAGAACGTTCAATAATAAGATCGGTATGACATCGGGTTGAAATTATTTTATATCAAGAATTCATCATAAAACCGCGTATCGAATGACTAAAATTGTTCCTAAAATAAATTCTATTTATAGATGTCATCTTGACCTTATTTTCATTATCGC
>NW_017306160.1:759058-762732 GCF_001594115.1 Trachymyrmex septentrionalis
TCATTAAAATTGTTCCTAAAATGAATTCTATTTATAGATGTCATCTTGACCTTATTTTCATTATCGCTCAGGTCCTTTTTGTATGATTGAAAGTACAATTATACACTGGGAATCATTTCTGTGTGTTAAGATGAACGATCTAGAAAATTCGGATTATATCAATTTCTACAATCAGATACACTAGACTTCAATCAGAAGATTCTGATTTGCCCGTTTTCAACAGAATTTCAAATTAAGGCAACACTAGACTTCTTTCTCCAGTGCAAATTTGAGACGCGAAATCTGATTTCTAAGCATTTGCATCGATTTCCGCGCCACCGTGGCTCTTTTACCTTCGCAATAACTGATTCTTGAGACAAATGCGATCGATGAAACAGCTTGCATAAAAAGAAAAGTGATGTATTATATCGATATCGCAGCTACATAGACATAAGTCAATTAATCGGAGAGTCGCTCGAGATAACACTTTCAGTCACGAAACTGACGTGCTGTTTGTTTTCCGCTTCGACGGTGTCGGCACGATCTAGAAAGCGCAGTAAACTCGCACCAGAGGAGCCGGAAAGTGATTAATCCGTTTTTAAGACCCGTCGCGGGATTTTCAATCGCGTTCCACAGAGCTCGAGAAAACCGAGCGCGCACTCGTAATAGTTGTATCGCGTGTCGTATGAGATGATTCCAACGACGAAAGCAATCCGTAACTAATAAGACATTTAATAAGATACTCTGCATATCTTTTTTATTTTCGATTTTATGTAAAAGGAGGAAAAAAGGGAAGGAAAAGAAAGTTAGTTCCGATAAAGTGAAACAGCCTTTTTTTGCTGGAAAAATTTCTAAAGACACAAGACAGAATAGCAATAAGCAATTTTAATAAAGGTGCGCCACGCAATGTTGTCTCTAAGACAGAATATATTCATCCAACGTGTAAGCCACGAGTCTTCTAATTTAGTAATATAATTCAGTAATACGATTTAGCGAAGGTTGCACGTTCAATCAATTCCACAATCGCCCATACGAAGATCTTTGCGCACACGTACGATAAGGAGCCTAGCACACGAGATCTCGCATTTTTCTTTACACGAAAGATACCGGTGAGATACGAGTGAGGTCCTTAAGATTTGCCCTGACACGAAGCGCTCTCGCACATAAATCTATCAATTCGCGCACGCAAGACAGACAGACAGTCGTACAGTTCCCTTTAGCTCCCATTATGCCTTTAACCTCCCCGCGTTACGCTCCCGCTACTAAGAATTGACTGGGTTAATCCCAAAGATCACGGGATCCCCCTAGAAGAGCCTGCACCTGCGATGCTCGGCGCTCGCTAGAAAGTGCCGATAAATTTGCACCTGACTTGAGGAGCGGAAGACGATTACATCGTTTCACCCAAGGTACGGTCTTCAGCGACCGTCCGCGGGAAACGGGGGGATATATCATCATCCAGTGTGGGATTGCCCGCGGTGGGATTTACCAGGCACTCCGGCTCGTTTACTCGCCTCTTCTTGCCCGATCATCGCCGGCAGGAAGCACGCGGCTTTTCCACGCCGTATAGAGATTCCGCGGCGCGTCAGTTTCAGATCGGGTCCTTTCTTCGCCGTAGAACGTTTCCGCGGTTCGATGAGAACCTCGAAGAGATTTCGCACCGTTCGCCAGAAGTACCCCGGCCGGAATGATGCCCGTCCGCCGCCGTGAGTTTTTGCTCGGTCCCGCGAACACGTTGCATATCGGCGGATATCGTTTCCCGACACGTTAGTCGCAAACAAAGCATCACGGCTCGACAGACGGAAGCAGAAACGCCTGGCTACACCCCGCTGTCATTTGCCAGCCGCAGCCGCGAAAAAAGCCGCCTAACGAGATGTGTCAGCGGCAATCTACGTTAATGCGATTAGATATTATATGGCGGTATATATTTTCCCGTTAATTTCTTCTACAGTTTAGGCATTTAAAGGCGTAATAAGGAAAACGTTAACGCGCGCGCGCGCGGAATTAATATCAATAAATTCGCACTTGTGTTCTTATTTAATTCCCGAGCGACAGGATTAAACGTTTTAAAAATCACATGATATAGTAGACAGATTACAATCTCAAGCCGTGCGTATCGTGAAGTTCGTTAAGTTCGTGATTTAAATCCGGATGGGATCGCGTCGCTGCAATGATTGCGTCTCTCCACCGGTGTGATAATTACATATTAAATGACTACCGCTATCGATTTCTTTTCCCGCTGCGAATTAGTTTCAGAGATGAAGAAATATAGAGTCTTTTAGTTCTCTTCCGCTTCTTCAGAGCAGCGACACTTCATCATCTGCCTTCAGACGCTTCACAGAATTTCGATTGGAAAGTAAAACGTAATTGTCGCTTTGGTTAATTCTTGAAACAAACTTCAATTCATATTCTCATTCAATTAACGACGACAATTATACACGTTTACGGATGTTCCAATGGACGGTTCGTGCATTAGAACGTATCTCGGTATGTTGAAAGAAGATTGGGAAACGTGACGTCCAGGTACTTGCGTTTCATTTCGTGGCGATAATACCCGGTATATCTTCGCGACACGTCACCGACTTCCACGATTGAAAACTTAATGATCCGAGGTACGCGAGGAGTGCGACGAACTTTCCGAGCTCTTCCGATTTCCCAACACGCCGCCGATCAGCGGCAAGATCGGCGCACGGAGATCCGCCCATCGATTTCTAAACACTATTTTATTATCCAGCTTCCTCAGCGGATCATTGGTTCCGACAATTTCGCGATTCGCGGATTACGCTCGAAGGCACCCGAGTCGCCCAAGCGCTGAAATTCACTTTCTAGGTCGTAAAATCGAATTCGTCAGCGGCGTTTTCTGCCGAAGCGAATTGTCCCGGTGCTCTTCTGAATTTTTCCTTCCGATCGATTTCTTTTTTCGTCAACTTCTAATCGTAAATCCCTTTGATTTGTTCCGTCTTTGAATCCGTTTGGTATTCGCGACAAGATAAATATTAAATCGGACATTTTATATTATAATATGGATATATCACTTTTTTCACTCATTTCTTGTAACTACGCGATTTGTTGATTTTACGTTAGCGATAAATGTTGTATTATTAAAAAAAATTTATTGTACGTCAGCTTATCACGAATTTCTTTTTACCATTGCAATTTTTCATATTTATCGTTACGTATTTATTGGTATTTGAAAAATTTCATTCATGATTCATTTCATTTATTCTATGATTGAATCGTCCGCGTACGATTTCTTCGGATGATACTTTGCGTTGATCTCGAAAGATTTCTATAACTTTGAGTTGAACCCGTCGCGCGAATGGAATGCGTCGTGAAAGGTGGAAAAGTGTAGGGACGATCGAAAGGATTGCAACGGCCTTAATTACAGTGCCGGTACTTTTTTCCGTGCTATCCTTTCTTCTTTGCAAATTAGTCATGCATTATACCATCGTAATTTGCAGCGCGGCTTAATGTAATTTAAGAACAATGTCGTTTTTTCACAGGATTTTCTTAACATTTGCGAATAATATTGGTCAGCTGATGTAATTCATATTTTTACCCGGCATTAATAAAAAGCTTTGTATTATAGCGATTCAAAGTTAGATGATGAGAGATGGCGGTTGAATTCATTTATTAAAGTTCTCGATAAGTAAGTAGGAAGATTGCGACAGCCTTCAAGCATAAATAAATTATGTCTC
>NW_017306160.1:762832-770394 GCF_001594115.1 Trachymyrmex septentrionalis
ATTATTAAAGTTCTCGATAAGTAGGAAGATTGCGACAGCCTTCAAGCATAAATAAATTATGTCTCACATATGTCATTCTGTTGATAGTTCGGCTTACGAAGAGAGTAGAATCGATAAAATGCTCCTTATAATTAATATTGAGCGTGTATGTGAGAAATATAAAAGAGAAGATACAAATACTGGGATATATTTGAAGTAAAACAAAAATCTATGAAAGATGTTAATTGTATAAAGTGAAGTAAATTTGTAATATCAAGTACAACTTTCATCTTATTGAAAAAAAAAAACATAAAAATTTAACACGTATAATAATTCATTACACATTTCATATATTACATCAGAATGTATATTTCAATAAAATTGAATGTAGTAACACACAATTAACAAAATAAAATATCCAATTTTTTACGGATCGCGAAACATGAGAGATACGTTCATATCTTCTCTTATAAAGTGAAAGTCCGCATTAGATATTTTCTACACTTTTCTTTCATTTTCATAAATCGATCTATAAATTACGGTCAATTCCGTCTATTTCTCTATGATTTTCCGGCTCACTCAAGCACGCGTTAAAGTCTAAGATTCTAGTATTGTACGATATTTAGTGTAAGTTAATTGTGTATCTAACTTTATTATTAAGGCTTTTCATACCGATCCGATTCGATCTATTCTTCAGGATCAAAGGACGATATCTTAGTATATTAGGCACATGTTTCTTTAAGGCACCACGTTTTAATTTTCAACTTTTCTCATAGCGAATTGTGAATCTACGTGTTAACTCTTCAACTGTAACGTTCTGCAAATTTGTTTCAAAATCCGTAATTATTAAAACCTAGAATAAAAAACTGATTCGACTGTTGCTCGCCATCTTGAGCAAAGGTTTCATCTTTAGGATTTATCTTTATGAATATAGATCACTTTTTTCTCTTCACAGATCCCGTCGGTTTAGCTTTGTGTTTCGGCTTAGCGTTAGGAATTTTTACGAAAAAAATGGTTTCTCTCGTAATGTAGTATTACAAACTAATCTAGGATCACCGTGAATAAAATAGTTCCTCGCAGCGATATCGCTGTGGAATCATTTGGAAGTTTAATTTTTTCAAAGTTTTCTTAATCGATTTTTCGACTGCTAAAATATCCAATTTTCCCTTGTTGATTCCACTATGCTCTGACGAAAATCTTTCTTAACTGGATTACCATGCTGATGGTCGCGTCCTAGGATTCAAGTGTTATTGCCGGGAGAGAGGGGCGGCGAATTGACTTCCCTTTGTTCTTCCTGTACGCTCTCCGGTCTGCTGGCCGTACTGCTCGACCTTGAACTGAGATTGTCCCGGTCACTGAAATACGACGAGTCGCCTCGTTTCTCCTCCAGCTGTAGTTGCTGTTTATCATTTCTAAAGTCATCGGTTGAGTGACCCAGCAGACTAGGGAAATACGGTATACCCTGTCTTTGCGAGGTGATCTTTCCCATAAAGCTGCGGATCTCCTCGAAGTAGGAATCGTCGGCTCGTGGCAATTGCCCGTGATACCTCGATCTGACCTCGTCCAGTATCGTCGGTCCATCCGCGTCATGCTTCTTTAGATGACGATCCAGATTGGTCTGTTGGCCGAAGCATCTCTCGCAGAGCGGGCACTTGAATGGTTTCTCCTTGTTGTGGATATTTCTGACGTGACGCTGAAGATTACTGGAGATGCTGAAGCTTCTCTCGCAGTACTTGCATTTGTATGGCTGCTCGCCAGTGTGCGTCCTCAGGTGTCTCGTCAGGTTCGCCGATCTAGGAAAGACCTTGCCGCAGAATTTGCAGGAATATCTGTCCTTGGGCTTGAGACCGGCTTGCACGCTGATCGAATAAGGTGGCAGGCTTGAGCTTTGTTGCTGCGGCTGTTGCTGCTGCTGCTGCTGCTGCTGCTGCTGCTGTTGCGAGGGATGATTCTGTTGATGCTGGGATTGTTGACCAATAACTGGACTGACCGCTCTCGCGGTTGGTTGCGACGAAGACGAAGAGGATGTGGATGATGAAGTCGAGGAAAATCTGTTAGGTGGCAGAGGTACCATTGTGGGGAGCGCTCTAACTTGGATCTTTGGCAGATCGGGCACCGGCGAGCTGTGATGATGTGACCTGTACATTGCCTCCAGAACCAACGGATGCATCGCGTGATGTTGAGGGAAGAGCACCGTGTGATAAGGTAAACCGCCACCCAGACTGTTCTGATTCAAAACTTCGATCTCATTCTGGTTCTCGTCCCTGAGCCGCTCCTTCTTATGATCGACACGGAGATCGAGCGGCTCGCAATCGAGCTCGTCCTGGTGATGCGGTTGGGGTGGTCTGGCCGCGGGACTCATGTGCGGCTGTTGCTGCTGCTGATTCGTCGGGCTCGACAGACCGCGGCCGTGGCCGTGACTGAGATCGTACGGCAGCTCCTCAACGTCCGGTACGCGGACGCTCAGGGGATAAATGCTGGCTTGCTTTGGGCTTATATGGCCCGGCATCTTTCTCGGACTCGAATCCTTCTCCCGCATGGCTGGAGGATACTTCGGGTCGTGCAGCAACGTCGGGGGCAGGGTGATGCTACCGAAGTATCCGCTCATCACACTGCCTCTATCACTCGGCCTTGCTCCTGCTCTCCGTTTGGGGTAATCTGAAACACGGAATATGTTACATGCTGAATTATTTGGAAAAAAAAATTATATCTTTTTTCAAATTAAAAAAATATTTTTTGTATAAATGGGAAAGTAATTTCATCAAAATATCATATACGTTAGAAATGATAAAATTTATATGTTTAATATATTTTTGGTAAACAGATTTTTGTTTGAAACAAAAATCAGAAAGAAGGAAGATTTGATCTCGTACTGTTGTCGAGCTTCAAACGGTTTCTATCAATATTAGTATTTGTTTCTCGTATAATAAAACAACAGCTTCTGTGTGTTAACAGATGATTAAACCAATAAGGATTTGAAGTAGAATCATTTTGTTTTACTAGCAAATGAACTGAAGACAGATTCGAAAAGAGAATTATTTTTCGCGTGTGTATCCAAGTTATACACATATGTGTACCAGAGTCATACTGTGATTAATTAATAAAAAATCTTAGCTAGGATGAGTTCTTTTCTTTTATTTCGATCTATATTTTATATAAATATATAAAATATTATCTGATAAAATCAAATCGAGTATAGATACCAATTTCATAAGGAATAGTAAAATTTGAAGTTGATAGGACAATTATATAAAAATAAAAAATATGTTGTTGAGCAAAGTAGACATGCGGCGTAGAACCAATTTTAAGGTCACATCCGATTACGACACACAAAACGTCAATCAAAAATAATTGAATATACTAATCTATAGCATCTCTAGATAGACATAACTGATTATTAGAGACACGTATCGCGTAACATCGACCAGTTGACGAAGCGAGCTTCACCGCTTGCGCTTCATAAATCAAAAACCCCCATCGTGTTGGACTTTCTTTCTAGAACCAGATTAGCAAGCTAAGAAGAATAGAGAAGCGTTATAAGGTCGCTAGAAAACGACGCTATTTGGAAACATTAGTGAAAGGATCTGCTTCTCTCTCTCTCTCTCTCTCTCTCTCTCTCACTCTCTCTCTCACTCTATCTCTCTCTCCTTTCTCGATCGACATAATTGTGAATCGTTGCCAATCGTAGCGCGAAAGAGGCAGGGAGAGATAGGGAGAGAAATAGAGAGTGAAAAAAGATAGAAAGGCAAAGAGAGGGAACGCAACGGGATTCGATAAATCAAGGCATCAATCGTGTTATGATAAATGTGTCTTCGGCCTAAGGCTATGGCGAAGATTTTAGAAGCCGAAGAAATCGATCTCCTGGGCAAATCGACCTGCTCGCATTTTTACCAATTGACGTCAGACGTCGGGGATAGAAAAAAATGTGTAGATGAAGTAGGAACACCTGCCAGATACGTAAGATGTGTCTATCAAATTTTTGCAATCTCATATTATGGATCATTCAGTCGGGCCTTTCTCTCTCTCTCTCTCTCTCTCTCTCTCTCTCTCCCTCCTATTTTATGTCTTGTTTCTAACCGCTGTACTGTTTCACTCTGGCACGTGCTTCGGACTCCGTAGCGCCCGCTAATTGACAGAATTTTATTAATGGATCGTGATCATACGCGCAGTTAATTTTGCTTGGATTTTTTCCGTTTCGCTCGTCAGCGAATGGATACCGTAAGTTCTTCCGCGATGTAATAAAGTATAACGATATCTGTAACAATCCGAAAGGGATATCGTGTTTGTACAACTTGTCGATGAAATATACACAGGTTATCGATTAATTCACGTCTTGGAGAACAAGCGAGACGTGAGATAAATACATGTAAAAAAGGAATAATACAACAAATGTACGTGGATAAGATAAGCAAGAAATGAAGGAGTTTCGAATGTATAATAAGTTGAATATTAATGTTACGGTGTGCTGTATATCGCTAGAATACGGATTAAATTTGAAACGTAAACAAGATAGGGAAATAATTCAACGTGTAGTTTCATAAATCGCGCAACGAGTACTTACATTTTTTTTCTTTCTGTTTTGTCATTCTGTTATGATTACTTGCTAATTACAATAATTATCGACACACTTCCTGTTGTCCGTGGAGTACTTTTAGTTTGTAAAGAAAAAAAAAATCAGTTTTTTTGTTTATTATATTCTGCAGAGAGATCGCTCCGTGATAAGTCGATTCGTCGATTGAAAGTGACGCAGCTATGTCGGGATCACCGCTTTCCGCACGTTCTTGCGAGCATTGATGTCTCTATCCGCGCGTGGCAAGAAGGCAAGTATATTTTATCTTCAATCGCCACGTGCTACCGAGCTAAACGTAGAAACACGAAAGGTTCTATGATATATCGCAATTATATTTCACGTGACTATGTATATTTATTAATTTTTTCGAATGTAAATAAATAAATAAATATATTATAAAATATAAAGTGAAGCACCCGATATTAATTATAATTACTAATGTAATGGAAATGTCATGAAGTCTAGTAAAATAGAACAAATCCAAATATGAATTATCAATATAATTAATACAAGAACTAGAAATATAACTGTTACAATATTATATATATAAAAATACATATATATATATTATCTTCTTATGTATTTAAAATATATAAATAATAGGGTTATAAAAGAAATAGAAAATCAACGTGCATTACTATAAATAGATCTGCTTTATTTAGCAATTATTTATAAATTATTCCGTAAAAACTAAAAGTTAAAATCTTTCAAAATAAAAGTTACATGAA
This sequence comes from Trachymyrmex septentrionalis, assembly GCF_001594115.1. NCBI lineage: Eukaryota > Metazoa > Arthropoda > Insecta > Hymenoptera > Formicidae > Trachymyrmex > Trachymyrmex septentrionalis. The sequence continues at coordinate 768,110 of NW_017306160.1, forward strand.
GAAGTAACTATATTATTACAAGAAAAATAAAAAAGGAGAATGAATGGAGAGAGAGAGAGAGAGAGAGAGAGAGAGAGAGAGAGAGAGAGAAAGAGAGAGTGTTTATAACGAGATATTTATTAATGAGCTCTTAATATACAAATATGATATGGAAAATCTCTTATATCGCAGATACAAGCAATTAATGCAATGATTTAATGGCTTCCATCGAGCCGTAAATACGTCTGTATCTCGAAGATCGCGATCGTTCAGTGATCGTGTACGTTGCACTCGTCGCGCTCGAACTGATCCAGTTACAAACCAGAAACTCTAATCTGCTCTTCGGTTGTCCACTTCGGCGAAAGAGAAATCTGCTCGTTGCGCTGTCAGTGCGGCCGGGATGGCGAGGCGGAAAAAGAACGGCGACACGAGGCGTAAAAGGCGCGGACGAGCGCAAAAATCTCGCTCGTCCGACGGTAACAGTGAAAAGCGTTAATTATAAGCGCCAAGAAGAATTCCTTGCGACCTGGGTTTCGAAGTCGAAAGTAAACGCGTAAGATGCGCAACACGCGACGCCAATCGCGACGGTCGATTTTTCTACGATGTCGTCGCCGCCTAGCTTTTCGCGCGCGGAAAGTGATAGTAATGGAGCGTGTGTGTTGTCCGGCGAGAGATGCGGTCGATTAAGTCCGATTTACATGTACTTTCCCTTGTTCCCTGTAATAATACTCCGCAGAGAAACTTTCGCGCGACTTGAGCGCAGACGCATCCTCGGGCGACGCCCTGTCGAATTTGAGGAGATAACAACTTGGCGAGATGTTGGATCCTGGATCGAGTTGCTTGATTGAAACTTTTTGGCAACACGATTAAACGAAGGAGTCGAGTCGAGATTGCTTTCAGATTTCAGATGCATTGATATAATTCTCTTCAATCGTTAATAATTGCTATAATGTTCTACAATAGTCGCGTTTAGTAGAAGAAACAATTTTGCAACTCGGATGTAAAATTTTTTAATATGATTGGTCTGATCTTAGTTTCTCACTGAATTTAATCATATAAACCAATCATTAAAAAATTATGCAATAGTTACAAAACTGCTTTTTTTTAATGAATACCATCATTATCTCGAGAATTCAGTATTGGTGAAATTAGGACGATATTGTATTAATATAAAAAACCTATTAAAAATATGCAGTCAAAACTCTGTTTAAAAATAATTTTAGAGCGTCAAAGTTAGAACATTTTTTCCATTTTTAGCTTTTGTGACATAAAGAAATGCGAAACTTCTTTTTATTTTTACACATAATTGTAGAAAAATAAAAAGTGTTACTGGAACTGTAGAGTTAGTTTCTTTATATTAATAGAATGTTGTGCTAACTTCACGGATACTTTAACATCAGTACCTGCGAAGTTAGCACGATTATTGTATTTGTATTATCAATATAAAGAAAGGTATTTGCAGTAGCACGTTTCATAGTTCTACATAGTTTTACATAAAAATAAAAAGAAGTTTCGCATTTTTTGCGGAAATAAATGTGCTGACTTCATGAAACCACAAAAATTCAAAGTTTCTTAATTATTTATTAAAAAATTCTATCTTACAGTTATTTGATATAAGATCAGAAATTTCAAAAATCAAATCTGATTTTTGCTGAAAAACAATGTACAGTGAAATAATTCAGAAGTAGAATATTGACAGATATATTTCTATGATTCAGAGGAGCGTACGATTGTGCCCCGATCGTTTTGATTAAATTCGTTTTAAGAAAAATCTCAGATTTTTTTCTCTCTGCGTCGGGAACGGAGTTTCTCCAAGCCGAGAGTGAGTAATGTCCACGGGAAATGGTAGCCGGTTACGCGGAACGGGAGGAGAAATAAGAAGAGCGAAAGAAAGAGGAGCGCGGTCACGGCGAGGACTGATGTCTGTTACGTGAATCAACCAGGACTGACGTTCACGAGATCTCCCGAGATGTTGGCAGTCGCGATCCAGTTTTCGGTTTCTAGAAAGTCGGGATGAGCCCGGGCGTGGCTTGTATCTCTTTCGCGCTCAGTCCGCTCACCCTGTCCTGCTCTTTCTCTCACTACGTCGTCCTTGCTGGTATGATTTCTCTGCCGACATTCACCTACGTGTGCGATAAGTGCTCTTCCAGGGCCGTATGTATCTTGGTATTGCGCGAATTTCTATCGAATTACGTCTCGATGCAAATGTAAACTGTATTATATGATAGAGTTCTTTCGTAGAATAATTTTACGAGAAAAGAGACTCGGATGTAAATCATTTCAAATCAATTATATATAAATGCCAA
>NW_017306160.1:770494-781381 GCF_001594115.1 Trachymyrmex septentrionalis
CACGTCTCGATGCAAATGTAAACTGTATTATATGATAGAGTTCTTTCTTAGAATAATTACGAGAATAGAGACTCGGATGTAAATCATTTCAAATCAATTATATATAAATGCCAAATTTTAATAATTCTATAAATATAAAAATCTCTCTTATTTACTTAATTATATGCCCACATAAGAATTTATGAATGCATGCGTATATACAAACGTGATGTTTAGTATGCCCTTATTGGGTGATATTCACAAGAGTTATCCTTATTTTTATTGAATAAAAGTAGTTACATCCCACAGCACCAGTATATAATCGTCTCTTTGCGAATCGCGACGGTTATTTTCACTTTAATTAATTCCCGTGTGTGTGTGTATGAGACGCTATAAACGCCGGTCATGTAACGCATATTTATTCACTACTTGTTATCCAAACGAGACACGTCCCTGGTCGCTTGTCGAGCACGGAGACGATTTTAATCGGCCGTTTTTTCTCGCGTGACGTAATTCCTCTTTCTTCGGTCGCAAAGAAAGAAGAGAGCGGGACCAAAAGAAGGAAGCGCCAATTTTCTTTGCGTGCATAATAGAATCTTAATGCACTTCGCGACAGCGAAATCTTCATTGAATCGCCCCTCTCTAACATTTTCAGGAATATTATGTGATCTTAATTTCACCATTGCGATTTTTCGCTACTTTTTCTTTTTTCTTTTACTCGCAAACACAATTTCTGCACTTCATTCATGGCATTATTAGATTATTTATAATTTGCAGGTATTCGAAATAATTTTTGTACTACGCTGTTAAATTCAGAATGTTAATTTGAGTTTCTTTTCTATCATTTCTATAGATCGCTATTGTTCCAATATTTCTCGATATGTCGTCAATTTACTAACTAAAACAAATAAAGTTAAACAATTTAACTTAAGAAATGTATTAAATTTAATTCAAATTTAGTTTATTATTAACTGAATACATAAATTAATATATGAACATTGAGACTAAGCAATTTGATCACAGGAATGAATTGAGTTACAATTTGGCTATCTCCATAATATATGGAGATAATAACGAAAAAATTAACAAAAAAATAATAAAATATTATTTAATTTAAGGGATTGGGGGGGTTATGATTGTCCTTTTCGTATAAAAATGTAAGAAAATGTAAAATTCAAATAAGAAATTTCTCAGAGTAGTAAATAAATTCCGCTTGAGCTTACAAACAAGCGTGTCTTTCACGCTTTTTAAGATGCCTTGGAGAAAGATTCATATTTCGCACAAGTGCGCGATAAATTCACGCGCATATACTTGTACTCACTTTGAAATTTACAGTCCGTTCAACGAATTCGTCACTCGTTACCCTAACGAGATAAGTCGCTCGGTCGTGTTGTCGGATCGCGCGCGAGATTTCGATCGGCCGGTTTTTTTTTTTTTTCTTTTTTTTTCGCCGACACAATTTCTCTCCGCAGCCTCTTCCGTCTACGCTCTAAGGTTGGCACGGGCGAAATCAAAGAGGAGGAAAAAAAAAGAAAAGTATCGATTCGCGTATCCTTCCTCGCTCTCCGCGCGTGGGACCCGCGTATGGGTTCCGCGATCGTTCCTACCGATAAGCCGGTTAAGAAGTGCTGGCATTTAATTACGACGCGGTCCGCTTTAAGCACAGCCTTGTCGGAGATAAAGTGCGACACACGTAGCTAAATTGATACATTGCGCGACGCGAAAATATTACTCGCTGTGTGCGAGAAACAGTCACGATCAAATTAGTCTTGTAAGGGGAGGGGCCGCACGAATATTTTTATGATTTCTCTGCCCCCAGAGGAAGAACACAATTATTTTAATATTGTCCTTGCAGTTGATGTGCGGATGCAGGTTTTCGTAGAAAGTATGCATAAATATCAACTTTTACAAACTTTTTTTAAAGGCTTCAAGGATTCTTTTCTATGATCCTCTTAAAAATATTTAAGCAGACGTAGTTTTTAATATTACAACTTTAAATTTCATGTAGTTTTTAATGTTGCTTTTAATTATTTTCAATTAAAACGCCTCTAATTGATTTAATTTTATTAAATTGATTAAATTAATGGGATTTTCATAAAATCAAATTTTTATAAAGTTCTCTACAGAAGTTATACGCAATACAAGATAGTACTGATAGAGATGGATATTTAATAATGACAATATAAAAAATATGTACCTTTAATTGCGAAGTAGTTGAATTAAAATAAAATAAAATAATTTTTTTTGTATTATATAAAAATTGAAATATCACAATTTTTATTCATCATATATCAATTAATAGCTTATTTCCTGAAACTCCCTCCAGAAAGTAATACATTTTAATCGCGTGTTTCTCTCCTCCGTGAGAAGTGATTTACAGAAGGGCGCAAGTGCGTTCTCGCCGCTGGCGTTCATGTTACCGAGAGTCTTGTCCAATTACCTTATTACTATATTACTGGAAATGCGTATCGGCTCTTTAGAAGCTTGGGAAATACCAGCGTGTAACGACGCGCGTAACGCGGAAAAACTGACCGCTCGCTCGGCTTCAAAGAAATGTATTCATTACGTTGAAAGAGAGCGAAGTACAAGTAAATAATTTCTCTCCGCTTCGTCCCGCGTTTATCTCATTACCGTGTTAGTGACGACGAGCATTGCCCCTCTGGCAGTATTATAAAGACCGGAGATATGACGTGGCGCGATCACGTAACGCGCAGAACGTCTTCTTCATCATGAAGAAAAATCGTTACTACGCGAAGTTTATCGGGCTCATTAGCCGCTATGATTCATCGGAACGCGTGCGCGACGCGCCGTTTGGCGTCTCATGGTGAAAGGATGTAAACAAAGGATACAAAGGAGATACGCATGCAAATCGCGGACCATTTTACCGCTATTAAAGCCGGGAACAAATTGAGAATATTTCCCAGCGATAATTTCACAAGAACGTTAATTTTGATTCTTAGAAAATGTCAAACGCTAACGTCTGATAAATCTATCATTCATTTGCAATACTAACAGTTTACAAGATTGACTTACTATTTATAACAAATCTTCAATGTTTAAGTGAAACAAATAAATTTTCAATATTTAAAAATATTTTGTATATGTTTCAAGTATAAAAAATAATCTCGACTTTTCAAAACAATATAGAAGGAATATATTTTCTCTTTTACATTAAAAGATAAAAACTGGAAAAAATCAAGTTTCCCAGAAAAGAAAAAACTATTTAACAGAAAATTTTCATTTTTGCCTGCAATATAGATTTTCAAACTACACTCTTTAGTGTAGATTTTTATATCATACCATTTTTTTATATTGTATAAAAAAATTTGTATCTAAAAATTTATTTGAAAACAAATTTACATACAGTCTGTGAAAAGTTTTAACAACAAATTTTTACTATGACGGAAGTTGGCTTGTATTTTTTATTTACAAATCTACCTACCAGAATTTACAATAACAAAAAATCAACTGTGCCTTTAAAGTTCAAGCCATTGCCAGTCGAAAGCTAAGTTAATTCACTTTTAATGATTAAGACTTTACCTAATTTATTCATAGTAATAACTTCAAAAACGTTTTTTTTTTTTACATAATTTTTTAAGCGATATATATATTATTAAAACACAGTAAACTATGACGATTATATAAATAACTTACATAAATAATTATACAAATCAGAGATCAATTTTCTACAGAGATTAATTTAAATATACTCGCAAAGGGAGAAGGCCGTTGCTTCTGTTGTCTTCGTTTTGGATTCGCGGTCTGATTAACGCACACCCAGTGAGTAACAGGTGGTAAATAATCCACGAAGGGGAACGCATGGTGAAAGGTTTCGCGGTGTGCTTTCAAAGACTCCACGCATCGCGAATGCGTAGCGTTTAAAACTTTTAAACGTCGCTTTCTCGGTTCGGCTGGCAGTCGTTGGCGTTATTCATTATTCACGGATCTCGCGCGCTATATGAGGCGCAGCGCCGCGCCGCGCCGCGCCGCGAGAAATTAATTTAACGACAACTTACATCGAGAGGTACAGGCGTGTGCATCCGCCGATAATCCGACAATTATTATTTATGATTCCGCTTGGTACCGCGACGTAAAAGGCTGAATGTGCCTTGGATTGTACGCCGGGAGCTGACATGTGCGGCGCCCACGCGCGTTTCCCCGCTTCACTCTCATGCCTTTACAGACATTATCGTAGCCGGAGTCTTGCCAATAACGCGTGCAAACGTTGGCATTGTCGTCCGATATCATATATCGTTGTGTCCGCCCATAAATACGCTCCTCCATCGGCAACGATTTGTTTCCCTCGGAGGATCTCGCGTTACTCGCGCCGCAGATCGACTTTTTGCATGCGAACGATCTTCCGCATGATTCCCAAGTACCGCATGTTGGTTTTATAAACGTTTCCTGAGCGATTGTAAAAACATTAGGTAGATATATTTAGAAAACATAGATATATACAAGACGTATATGGACTGACGTTCTATCTCTTTGGGTTCTTTCATCAGATCACTTGGAAACTACAGTTAGGTCGAAAACATATCTCTCTATACGATTTGTTTAATATTGCGATTATATAAAACGTTTTGATATTTCTGAATATATGAGCTGCTTGTTCGAAAATGAATGAAGCGCTTTCATTAATTTGCTGCACGTTTATGATTCTACTTTATAAACACACTGTGAAGATCTATGAATTCAACAAATTGTATATCTTTCTGCAAACATATAGTTGTATTTTATAAAATACATTAATATTTTTAATATAATAATTTTCTCCCTTCAATACAGCTGGAAATTGATCGAGCTAACGAATTAGAAAATATAAATGCACCTTTGTCGCATTAACAAACACATTAATTCACTAGTGATTGATAATTTACGACATCCTCATCAAACATATTCTTCGCTACGGTTAATAGAGGCTCCTTTAATAGGCAGTTAAAGTCTATCCTGTGCCTTTTTTTACGTGTCTCTGTCTCGGCTGAGATTTGTGGATGTACCAACGTGCTAGAATGAATTATGTGCGCGCCGTGTCGGAGGATTTCTTTTTTTTCTACAAAAGTAAATTAATGGCTCTTTAATTCACTAGCGACTTTACGCATAAACCGACAGTTGAGAGACAGCGCGAGACGATCGCAGTCAATCCGTGTAAATCGGTTCTAATCGCGCGGCAGCTTCTTGAAAGTGGAAACCGGGAGTGCAGGCTCGGATCAGACACGTTTGGAAGTTAACAGTGCCTACTTTTATGTGAGGCACACATCTCACAGTATCCTCCTAATAATTTTCACGCCACACGCAAATGTCCCTTTTCTTTTCTACTTCGACGTTGTTATCTCAACGGGAAATTAAAATCCGCCTTTTCGAATCGATTAACATGAAAACAGTGTTCCTTAATTGCGGAGTCAAATGGCAGCTAAGTAATAAGACGATTATTGTAGAGAAACATTTCGAATTTCATGATTCATCACGTCTCGCGGAGACTTCGCAACCAATCGCGATCATTAATCTTCGGGATCTGTTGTCTCATTTACTCGGAAGCGCGCTTGTATAAAGCGCGTCAACGGTCTTATCGGCTAATAGGGCTATCTTTCTTGATCTTTTTTTTTTTAACTGAAACGGAGGGATTAAGATTCACTCGTAAGATTACTTTTACAGTCCGCGAGTGCGCCGTAACAGGCACGAAATCGTCAAAAAGAATTATTATTGTCACAATAAGGACGTTACAAATATCTATTCTTTCTCGCTATTTTCGAGGAACGTGGCTAAGACGTTCACGAAGAATTATAGGGGTATCGAAAGGTGCTGGCGAGAAGCAATTTATTATCATCCCGCAAAAACTGTCGAGAAACTGTTACGTAATCAGTATACAGTTCCGTCACTGTTACATCAAGATCGGTCGTTTCGGAATTGAGTAACGAGACGGTGTTCGGATCTGACCAAGCGAAACTAACTTCCACCTCGTAGCTTTTTACTCGCTTTTCCGGCCCGGCGAGTCCGACAATTGGCCGATAACGTTCGCGTGGGGATATCGGGAGAGGAGGAAAATTGATTTCGGCACGTTGGATTTGCCAACGATTTTAATGCGGGGATTGCGCGACTCTTCGTCAAGGGATATCCTTCTTTTATTTGGCGTATTTTCGCGGAATTTTAGATCACTCCGACCGTTTAGATGCACGAACATATCTTGGCGTGGCATGCGATATGCTCGATAGTTTTCTCTATGCGAGCACTGTGATTTAAGTTAAATAGCAACTCGCTTCGGATGTTTCCTTATGAAACTAAAGTGTAAAGCGAGCCGCTGGAATCTCGAATCCGCGCTCTCACCGTAACGGACAACCCCGTTGAATTCCGTGTGACTCATATCAAGTCAAGCTGATTATATAAAAAGGATAATCGCTATGTTAATCATTCTTCCGATATCATGAATTGTTGAAAAATTATTTCTACGCGATCACAGATTTCCAAAAAATTACAATTATTTTCTTTTTTTCGCATAGATCGATTTTGAGATTAAAATTTGATAAGGGAAAGAAAAAAATTGCGATGGCGAACAGAATTAACTAATAACTCAGTGCATCGTATATTGCGATTTTTAACTGTCTCCTCGAGACTTTAATAACTCGTGCACGCGCCTCGCTTTTGCTCTCGTTAAATTTATTGCTCTCGTTTCGTTATATCTCATTTTGACTTTATTGAGATTTCACTTGTCGATTCAGTAATCGATGGGATTTACAGGGCTCCATAATTGAAAGTTGATTCTTTTAACCCATTTTTTTCCTATAATATTGAATATATAAATTTGTATTACAATACTTATAATAACTTCGGGTAATTTTTTTGCCCAAAGTGACAGTGTATTTAATTGCCGCGATACGAAAAAGAAAAGTGAGAAATTTTAAGCTGTTACTACGTTACCGATACATAATTCCATTAATAGTAAGTGCAATCATTTCGTAAAATATATTTCCGAGTATATAAATATTTTACTCATTTTTTTTTGCATAAATTCTTATTAGTACCATAAAGATGGATATGTAAATATCCAGAGGCAATAGATATTCACCTCTAGTTTTGCTTATAACATAGTTTCACATTTGATAAAAAGTCAGGCACGATAAAAATCGTGACTGTGAAAGTATTAGTACAACCTGCGGCTACATATAAGAGCCAGGTGCAACATCAAGATTCGTCGCAAACGGTATACGAGCCTTTCTCATGAATTCCGCAGCATCTTTCCACTGCATTTGGCCTTTCGTCAGGAAATCGCGGATTAGAATGAAGAGGTAAAAAGGAAGAACCGTGGGGGAAGACAGGACGATGAAGGGGGTTCTGGCGCAACAGAGATATCAAACAATTGGTTCCGCCATTAAATACGATCATCATCAGGCACAATTTTCTCAGTTCTGTTAGCTACGCTGAAAATGGTTTCTACCCGCTGGCGGATATCCGAGTTTGCGAAACTGGCCGTTAGTGCCGATGGAAAGCGAACGCGGAGCGACTACAAAGTCGTTCGCTGTTTTGTTCCACAACTCTTGCTGAGCATTTGCTGATTGGCGCTATTAACAGTTTCGGCAGCATCGGATTTTCGTTAAAATAAATAATAGGAGCAACAGTAATTTACGGTTAATTTGATTTAGATCTCTTTAATGTTTGTTTTGATATCTAGCTAAATTACTTTATAAAGTTTCTCTCTCTTTTTTTAAAATATCCAGATGTTTAAATAATTTTAACAATTGTAATTTATAAATGCGCTTAAATAAATTGCTGAACATTGAAACAAAAGAAATTGATTTTTCATAAAATATTTCTAGTATAAATCTTTTATTTGTTAAACAAAAAATTTTGCATTCAAATTGCTAATATTTATCTCAACAAATTCATATAGTTGAAGATTCCGAAAATAAATTACTCTGAACTTTCAATATACTCTGTATAACAACTATCTAATAAGATTAAATTATTATATTAGAAAAAGAAGTTTTTTTCAATATTACTATAAAAATAATAATATTGATCTTCTTATGCTCTTTGGTATGCTAAATATATACGAGAATAATGATAATAATTATCGATAACATATAATTCGCGTGATGAAGTGTTATACTGTTATTACAGTAACGTGATATTAGCTTGCGCAAGGTTCGAATTTTGTTTCAAGCATTTCACGAACGATCCGGTTTGCAACTGAGAAAATAAAGTTTCGTCTTTAACGAGCAATTGTGATTTAAAAGGAGTGAAATCGACCGCAAATGAGAAAACGTGAAGCGCGACAGTGCAGAAAATAAATGGGGAACGCCCGTGAGTGATGGCACATGGACACCGAATGAACGTAATTTAATTGGACGCTCTAGAAAGTGCATTCCTAATTAACCGATTAGCACATTATTAGTTCTCGTATTGAACGATGGTAAATCAGGAAGCGCGTAATTAAACATTTAATTTCATATTACGCTTCAGCTTGCCAATCACTTTCCATAATGATTACTAATGAGAAAAGATTTTCTCGATTAACATAAACTCTTCTGATGATTTATATACAGGATTCGTTAATACGTTCTCTCTATTAAAAAAAAAATATATATATATATATATAGTATATATTCTTATTTAAATTATTAAAAAATGCGTTAACATTTATCAAATCCGAACATTTTATACATTTACAGCTTTATTTTGTATGTTTAATATTGCGATATTTATTTGCAAAATCAAACAATGAATTATTCCCGGTTTCTAATATAATATTTCTAGGAATTTTCCAGGATAATTATCGCATTTTTCAAATCGCTAAGTCGAATCGTTATGCCAAAACGGGCATCAGTCGCATTTTTTTACTGGGAGTACAAGGAAAGCGGAGGAATCTCCTCGATCGCTTCAAATCGCCAACAGTATTACACGAGCTCTTTCATATTGCGCATAAATATATACAGCGATCGGCCACGAAATCAGGAATAGATTTTCATGAATTTTCCTCCGGGGCCGGTTATTGCCCAGCCGTTGGCCTGATTCTCTTTCTTTAAACTCCCTTCCACTCCCATCTCTCTTTCCCTAATCATGCCTTCTGTCCTCTTCCGCGATCGTCCCATTCCCCTTTATCGTCTCCTTCGACATAACGCATCTATCTCATCTTCTCTCCACGCTCGATCGTCTGCAGATCCGCCGATCTCGTCGATCGTACCGCCCAACTTCTACGCGGCATCTCCGACCGTTTGCTCATGAAATATTCACACCGTACGACGAAATCATCGTTTGTTAGTCAACACCATCTCTCCTCTTTCTTCTCCTTCTTCTCTCTCCTTCTGTCCCACAAGAGCACGAGAATCTTATACTGTGGGGCATTGTCAGCCTCGTGGCCCATTTCTTTCCGCGCTTCGGCGACCTCTTAGTTATCGTCACATTTCTTTTCTCGCGATACATTTGCGAAGAGAAAATACATAGCGTTTCAAGTACACAAAATATTTTTGTACATAGAATACCTTCAATTTATCGCAAAAATGATTAGAAGTCTCTCTTTCATGTTTGCAAAAAACAATAATTTGATAAAGATTGTAAAAAGCGCCAAAAAAGGCTGACAAGAATATAAAAATAATATTAGGCGATAAAATGAATAATGGAATAATTGTGTTTAATTATAATTAAAGTTTCAGTGTAAAATTGTTAGTGAAACTGAGTGTATAAAATGATATAAAAATTAGTAAAATTTATTAAATGAAACATTTGTTTTTGTATGTCTGAATTTATGTGTTTAATAACACTTAAGTTCTGTATTGTATTCGACAAAATATCTGGATTAAATCGGTATGTTAAAATTACTATTGAATATATATTTGATTTTTATTTACATTTGTATTTAAATTCGTATGAATTTATAGTTTTTTCGATCGAAAACTTAAATACAGGAAAATATTGATTACAATTTCGTTGCAAAATAGATATTTTTATTGCTTTTTGTATCATATGCAAAAGGTATTGTTATGAGTTATTATATTAATGCAATCGTCCATGATTTTTCGAAGAATTTGCTAAAAGTATATCTCTGTAGTAGCTTCCGTAAAATACTAGTCATGATACACTTAGAAACGGTCTAATCAATGCCTAAATTACTGATGCCCTTACAGCTTCGAAACTGGAAATGGTACTCGAATATCACAAGGTCGCCGCCACCTAATGATACACGAAACAAAAATTGGTGAAAGGATGCGTGGGATAATACGAGCCTTTCCGAAGGGTGCCGTGACGTTCACGAAGATTTTCTGCATCTTTTAATGAGCAGGTAGATCGTTAATAGACCGCATCGATCGTGAGAACATTTTCGTTTTTAGCCTGATAAATCGGTGATCTCGCAACGTCCACATCATTCCTATTCGTTCGTTGATGGATAAGCGAATGAAATGAGTTACAGTATCTTGAGATGTGTGTGTGATAGATACATTTTTGCGATAAGATGATTACAAATTTTCTTTTGCATTCTCAGGTTTGTACTTTAACTCATGAAGTTTATCGCTCGTGTTTAAGATTGTATAAAAAGATCAGTAATGAGCAAGCAACCGAAATTGTAGCGATACCCTCTTCAATTTGTCAGATGACTGACTACTTTAAGATGCTGGTTTCGATTTCAATTCATGATTATATTCGCATGTAACAATGCGAAGGCAGAAGGCGGCTCGTCTCGCAATGACGAGCAAGAAGTAACAAGTGTGCGCAACCTTCATGTGATGATGGAGGGCTGATTAAGCAAATCAGAAACATATGTACCTGATGCACATGCGATCGATTCTCCTCACTATTACTCAATCAAATTTTGAATTTCAGCATCAATCTGTTTTAATTTTTATTTTTCTGCAAAAATTTATATATAAATCTTTTCTTTAAATAATAATATATATATATATATATATATATATATAT